>NC_089763.1:10854490-10869490 GCF_040412425.1 Macrobrachium rosenbergii | reverse complement strand
AGGTTAGAGCTGTCAAAAAAATATCTGTAATAAAGTGATAGAAACGAAGCAATATAACCTGGTCATAATAAAAGTAAAGCATATTTCAAGTCACCTGTTACTCCAAAGACTCGTGCTTTTAACACACACAAAGCACAAACACACACATTATGTATAGTGTATAGTATATAAAGATATATGTATATATATATATCGTGAAAATTTCTTGCACGATTCATTTTGTCTCGGTTTAATATAAATGAACTTTCTTGATGATGTTAAGAAATAACTGACAATGTTAATTTTCAGAAGGTAGCTTTACTAGAATCAGAGTTAAGAGTCTAACATTCAGTTATGGTAGACTTAAAAGGGTAGAATTTGAAAATAACCTCGATTACTGATTCGAGTAACTTCATTGCGAAAGCTAACAAAAAGTTTGTTCCCCCTCTATTGATGCTTTAGTCAGATGTTCCGAGATGAGTTTACCTCTCGTTCAACCAAAATTATTAACATCACTCTGTCACAGTGGCGCAAGCCACTAGTCAACATCAGCTCAACCGTGATCTTGCGAGCAACGATCGAGACATTAGGTACGATAATTTGAGAAAGGTCTCTTACGTAAACATGTGAGGGAGCAGTGAGAATTTGATGCCGAGAAGGAACCTTATTTGATCTACAACGGCTAGCGTTGGTCTCTCTCTCTCTCTCTCTCTCTCTCTCTCTCTCTCTCTCTCTCTCACAACGTTTCTAGCTAATTATTTAGATTTCCATCAACATTAAAAAGATCGACTCACAAGCAAGATATCCAAAGATTCATTGTGAGGAGAAGTAAACAATTCAGTCCCATTCTCTCTAAGATCCATTCATCATTATTTTTACATTAGCAGTGAGATATGTACCTGGAAGTTAGTCGACTAAAGTGGGTCACAGTCAGGGTGCGGAAAAGGGACGATGCTAACAATCTCATCACATCAGGACTTGCAGAGAACCAGAAAGTTTACACTCTTTGGAACCCCTCCCCCAAGGAAATTAGAGTGAAAAGGCGTCCACAAGCACAAACATTATGTATATATGTATATATATATATATATATATATATATATATATATATATATATATATATATATGTGTGTGTGTGTGTGTGTGTGTGTGTGTGTGTGTGTGTGTGTGTGTGTGTGTGTGTGTGAGCCGCAACAGTCTTAAACAGAAAAAATAAAAGGTCCGATTGAGGTAGGTAACGCAGTCGTCTGTTGAATATTTACCTTATTTGAATAATGAATTCGCCAGCTATGTAATCACAGACGCCTTAGACACAATTACAAGAGCCGGAGACGATGTTAATAGCGGGGAGACGCCATTAGAGCAAAGCGAAACGTTTAACATGCGGAGATAATGTGGTGCGGTTTCAATGGGGAGCTAATGTGCCGTTGACAACAGAACAAAACAGATTATTATTCATGGCAAGGTGACGAAACTGAGCCTCTGTTTTTCTATGGAAAGTGAAATGACACTTTTCAGAAAATCACCGAGTGCTTAATGGACCCTTTTTTTTATTCTTTTTACGAGTTGGAAAATGTATGAGAGATCGGTAATCGACCTCGGGCCGTGAGAAGGAAAGTGATTATTGAAAATTAACAGGTAGAGCTGTCGACGGTAAACCTCTCTCTCTCTCTCTCTCTCTCTCTCTCATTTCCACCACCGTTTAAGAAAACAACCACATTTAGCCGTCGCTGGTTTTGCGCCCTACCTTATCTTTACAAATGTAAATGCTGTACCTGGTAAACTTTACATTGCAAGTCTTCCCATTTGAATATCTTCCCCTTGAGGTAAATCCCGGGTTTCTTCAAGTCAAGAACGAAATAAGCTGAACTATAAAACTAACGGGAAGGTCGTAACTACTGTATAGCATCAAACATATATGACTGATTTGCTGTTGGGTTGCAAACCCAATTCAAAGCACTCTTTTAAATTGATGGAATGAAAGTCACCGAAAAATCTCTCATCTGGAGTAATGTCACCCTAGGTATGGTCTAAAGAGAACGTACAGGGTCAAGTTGAGTCACTCGGTTCCTTTAACAGCCAATGGTGATAGTTGTTCACACTCGGTGCCCTTAACAGATGAAACAAGGACGGGTTACCTCCTCCAGATCCATAGGTTGCTTTCGCCCTTATGCTACTGACGGTAAAAATAAATAGTTTGCAAAAAGGAACCCTAGACGAGGCGCGATTGTTGGCAAGGTTACTACTCCTGCTGATGATTACCTTGGTCTCGCCTAAACGGCGGCTGGGAATCGCAGGATTCATTAAATTTTGTTTTCAAGGAACGGGATGATACGGTGACTGGCAGATACGATTCGTTATGAATAACGGTGCTAGCAGGCACGGTCATTTTACCTGCTGTGTGAATACCGAGATTAGGTTAGGTTGTTAAGCCAAAACTACACGAAGGCAGTCGTCGTTTTCAGCAGAACTGAGAATTAATTCAGCTGTATGTTGTCGTAGATCGAAATTTTCGTCTTCAAATCAAATGAACTGTAGATTCGGCATTTGGGATCTGGACTAACCTGAGAATAATCCCATATCTTGAAGACAGAAATGCTTTCCTGGTGTCAAAAAAAAAGGCAGCATGAATGTTAAAATGCCCAGTTGAAGTTCGTACAGTAATTGCTAACCCACCTTAAAGTCTTAGTGAAATGATGGTATTAATCTATGCAGTAGTGTTAGTGGCAACAATATCAATACTAGTATTATTTCTACTAGTTGTGTTGTTTGTTAATTTAGACAGTTGGTTATCCTTTGCGTGACCAGGAACATCCTCCGAAATCTCAAAACGGTTAATAGGGTTCAGGTGCTTAGTCATCGCTTTATCGCAGGACGAAGGCAAATTTATGAGTTGCATGATAACAGACAGATAGGAGGAGAAAGGGAAGTGCCAAGCATGTACACAGAGGAGAACCTTTGGAAATGAGGTGAACGAAAGTGAAATCTATTACAAGGAAAATCTTGTAAATTAACATTATCTAAGATTCTAATAATTAAATAACACTGAAACCGAAGAAGTTAGGATTATCACTCAAGGGGAATATTTTTGCCAGCAGCCAAAATTAAAGAGTTTCTGAAATTTAGGCTGTCAAGCCAAGCACTGAAGGGGCACTTTTGGCCACTTAGCAAAGAAGGCAGTGAAAAGAGGGCGTTGGAAGCTGGACAGCAAGATAAAGCGATCCAGAAAATAAAAGAAATGAAGTACAAGTCCAAAGGTGGACCCGGGAGACAACCCCACAGTTGCACCATGAAGTAATAATTACAGAGGTTAGACAAAAAGATTGAAGAAAGGAAGCGGGAATGGAGGCAAGGTAAAAGGCTAGGGGTCGGTGTAGCCAGGGGCCGAAGGAACCTACAAACACCCTTTAGTGATACCTACAGTGCACTATGTGAGGTAACCTGACGGCATTAACCCCTTCAGGAGAATTCAGAAGGAAGGGAGGGTTTTAAGATTAAGATAAAGTACGGAGTGAAAAGCATTGAACCTTGTACTGGCAGAAACGCATCAATGGGATTGTTTCAAATCTTCATTTCGCCTTAAAACCCAATGCCTCCTGTTCCTAATGTGGTTCTGTCAGCTTGCTGAACAAAAGTCCGTTCACTATTTGCCTTGACAAGATTGAAAAACCATTACGTACCAATCTGCAAACCGTAAAATATGTCTCCCACATTATATAAACCATTTCGAAACTCCATTTACGACTTAGCCTTTAAAAGATTAGAAATTTCAGTTAAAGAAAAGAAATTATTTTTGTTGTTAAAAGACAAATTAACTGTAATGACAATGGTCTGTAATGACAGATATTGAACCGCAATATGAACTAGTTCCCAGAACTTGAAAACGGCTAAGAACAAAATTGTTCCGTAAGACTAAATCTTCCCAAAAACACGATAAGACGAGGGAAGCTATAAGGACTTCGGCGACCACAGCTTCTTCTGACTAAACACCGTTGAAAGATATAATGTCAAACGTTAAATAAAAAGGCAGGTCCTATAAACATGGGCTTGAAATGAGAGCGCCTATTCCAATCGCCCCGTTAGCGCGTGTCCTTGGTTGCTGCCATTGTTCTGATTTTTTCGTAAATTTTCCTCTTTTCCATAACATTTTACTCTTCGCTCTTATTCAGGTTAGCACTTTCATATTAACGGTGTTACGTTCAGGTACATGATAAAATAAAAATCACTAAAATTAATTTCCAGCCTCTCTCTCTCTCTCTCTCTCTCTCTCTCTCTCTATACACACACGCGCGCACATACCAAGTGCCAGAGTCTTTGTTGCTGCAGAGTTCTCAGTCCACTTCACTCCGCCTAAGCGATCCTGCGAGCCAGCCCAGTTACGCAAAAACTGGTCAACAAGTTGGGCAAAAAGAACGAAAAGAAGGTCTGCTGGAGTTCATCAGTTGTTGCAAGAAACCGGTTTCCAAGGCTCAAGGTTGCCATGCTTATTGCATGCCAATGGTCAACACATACATATCTTGCAACCCGTTAACCGTAACGTGAAATTTTCAATGGCTGGAGACCTCCAGTCACAGATGAGGGAATTGGAGGAAGCCATCTTGAAAAGAGGAGGGCTGTTACAATCTGACTTTGCTCGAAATCTCAAATATTCCTTTTAGTACCTTGATTTATGAAGTTTAGGCCGTTAAACAAAGCACTGGAACACTCTCGGCCATTCAGCGCCTAAGACTGTGAAAAGAGGGAGTTAGAGTAGTTGGACAGCAAGGTAAAGATTCACTGGAAATAAAAGAAATGAAGTGGAACTGGAAGAAAACCCCACACCACTGAAAAAAAAGGCGGTATTGGAGGTAAGCCGAAAGGCTAAAAAGTGGCTGCAGCAAGGGACCGGGGGGGGGGGAGAGCGTTGCAAACAACTTTAAATAATAAGGATCAGTGATGAGAGATGTTCCCAGACTAGATGACGGCAAATCCCAACCCTATAGCCTATGTGGTTGCTAACAAGATTAAAAGCCTCTGGGTCAAAGCTCTTGCTGACGTGAAGGTTTTACCCACAGGTTTTCATGGATTTCCAAGCAGAAAATTAAACCCAGGGTTAGCTCTTCCACCCTCTTACTGTTATCAATACCGTAGTAGGGTAGCAGTAGACTTTTTTTAAAACAGTTCTACCCAAGACCTATGCCGACCTTAAATGCCAAAAACTCTTAAAAACTTTATTTCGATAACAAAACAATAACAGAACATAACTCAAACTCACCTAATATCCCAGTTTAATCCTTAATGTTTCCCTGATAAAGAATGTGGAATGTACATTTCGTGTTTCTCAGAAGCTGAAATTTTAACCACTAAATTACGAGCAGCAACAAAATTTTTGAAATTTCCAATCTAGTCCAGGGTGCACCAGAAGCGTAATCCATTCTTTTTGAAATGAAAAGCAGTAAATTCGCTGGGTTTGGTGAACACGATTCTTTTTCATCGTGAGGTGGCACCTGAACATTTTGTTTCCGCATCATGTTCCTATTGTGCTGTCAGTTCCGAAGTTCAGTCTACGAAAATGATGAATTACCCATGGAGGAAGCTAGAAAAAAAAAAACTCCATTAAGACAAGCATGCTAATAGCGAATTTATAACAATTATAAGGACAGACAAAGAGAGAGAGAGAGAGAGAGAGAGAGAGAGAGAGAGAGAGAGATAATATCTCGGTTTCACACACAAACACTTTAATCAGAGTATACTTGAGAATATATAGGGTAGGAGTGTTGAAACGAGAAGACAGACATCAGGTTCTGTCAGGAACATGTCTCTGTAACCAGTATGGAATCATTCCCTTCAGATGTTTTGAGAACAAGAGCATCCTGAGAGGCCGATTCAGACGAGAAAATGATCAGTCCATCGGCATTCGGAAGACTTGGGCGTCGTGTCACAGTCAGTCACAACAGAAAATCTATCGACAGCAAGTCATTTGACACAGCTAGTTGCAGAGTTACGAATACGTCGTGTGATTACAGCCGTAAAAATGAGTGGGGATTTCGTCAGTCAGGAAACGGGTCTAAAGATGTGAGAAACGAGGCTGGATATGGGTGAAAATTCCATGAATGAAGTAGGTAGTATGGAGAGGCTGGGGAATATCATTGATCATCAGACGTCTTCCTTTTATTACTGATTACGGTCACAAACTTCTTTGGTAACCCTTCTGTTTGTACTTAACCTATACCCTCTCTCTCTCTCACTTAGAGAGAGAGAGAGAAAGTTTATTCGTGTCTTTTTGAATAATGTTAACAAAAGTATGTATTTTCCAGTTATTTGATCTCTTATCTAAAGTTCACATTTCTTTGTAAATGGTAATTACTAATTCATTTTTTTCCGTTCACGAGGCATTAACAAAATTCTCATTTCCATGTCCACTTTTTAAAGCAAGTTTACTGAAGGAAAAAACTCGAGAATAGTTTTCACGTCAGGAACCTGAAAAATCAGCTAGCTTATAAAAATGGTTAATCACGAAGAGGCATTTCTTTTCTTTTTTGCGAATGATTTACAAAGCACAACCTCTCCTTCGAAGAAGCAATCTATGGAAAATATCGATTTAGGCGCATTCCGAAATATTTACTCGTATGAATGTAGATACATATGATCAAGACATATCGAATTAAATCAGCCCTTATACCTGACATATCGATGAGCAGGTGAGAGTGCGAGAAGGCCAACATTAACTTATGAGGTGACAGGTAATGCCCTCCTCAATCAGAATGACAATGAAGTCTGTTTGTAGGTCAGGCGGCTCGCGTGTGGTCAGTCGGACGCGGAAATTCTCCGAGTAATCGATTCGATTAATGGAGGAATGTCTCCAGGGAATTCCCAATTAGACTTCATGGGCCCCGCCTTGCCGTCTTAATTAATATGGATGGATTTCTGGGTGAATGAAAAATTCTGGGCGTTGTCTCGTTTGGCGTTCTATTGGAAATTTAACCTTGTCACGTACTTGTTGGAGGGAACCTCTCATTTTGAGAAATCGTGATTTTCCCCGCTCCATAAAAAAGAATTTACTTATAAAATGCAGCTTATGAAAAGTTACATGAATTTCTCTCCTGTGGCTGATATTTAATTTACTGTTAAACGCAGAAAAATTAAGTGGGAAATTCTATACCTTTATGTACGTCTAGATGTATGTTACGTCGTAATGAGAAAGCAAGTCTGGGTTCAGCACCGTCTTGGGCGCGCCATGGTCGCATGATCTGTAATCCATCTGTTATTTAAAGGACGAAAAGCGTTTATGAAGCGAAGCGATATGTGATGTGGCTTTGTAATGCAGCATATGGCTCATTCATAATTGGCAATTATGACCGAATCGTTACTTTCCATCTCTCTACCTCAATTCTCTACAATAGCCACGAACGTCATTTAGTAATGTCCAGAGTCAGATAATTCGGAGAGAGAGAGAGAGAGAGAGGCATTCTTAGGTATATAGGCTCTGGAACGTTGATCACCGTTAATTAGATGACCCACTCAACAAGAAACCGAGAATCCTAAACCAGGCATTTGGAAAAAATCCTGAAAACTGAGGAAATTGGGAGTGATGCTAGAGTAAACCCTACAACCAAAACAATATGAGAGAAAGTATGCCACTCCAAATATATAACGAAAACTGGACTTAATATTTAATGGCCAGGTGAGCGATTGCATGACAATGAACTTCAACGAAGTGAACTGACGAAACTACACCTCTGAGAGATGAGGCAAGAAGGCATCCCTGAAACACCATTAAATGATTACATGCTTCAGGGAACTTTGTGGAAGACAGTGTGCCCCTTGAAATTACAGTGTGAAGTTACTGTGGATAAATGGCACCGCTTAGCAGAACAGAGAGCCAGTTCTCACCCGCAATTAGTAATGTCGAGGAAAATCAAGAGATCTTAGCTGGAGAGAACACGACTCTGCTGACCTCCTCTACCTGCTGTCGACTTGCGTCATTGGCCCAAAAAAAATTATATAAATATATATATATATATAAATATATATATATATATATATATATATATATATATATATATATATATATATATATATATATAATATATATATATATATATAATAATATATATATATAATATATATATATATATATATATATATATATATATATATATAATATATATATATATATATATATATATATATATATATATATATATATATATATATATATATATATATATATATATATATATATAATATATATATATATATATATATATATATATATATATATATATATATATTATATATATTATACATACATATATATATATATATATATATATAAAAAGATCTATTAGTGGATATATATTATATATAAACTATAAAAATTAATGAAGATAAAAATGATGGTGGAAGTTGCAAAAATTAATAATAAAAATGATGGAGGAATTGGATAGCTGGAGAGGCAGCCGTGCTGGTAAGCGTAAGGATGTAACCAGTCAGGGATATGGAAGGTAATTTATTGACCAAAAATGCTGAAATCACAAACAGATGGAAAGGACACTTTGAGACAGTTCTTAATAGACCTGTCTCCCCAGCAGAGGATATACCAGGTGATCAGGAATATTTAAATATTGATGAAAGTGAGATCAGGCTAGAAGTAGTAGTTAAGGCAATAAAACAGTTAAAAGAATTATAAGGCACCAGGAGAGGATGGTTTATTCCCGGAAATGTTTAAAGTGGAGGAGGATAGATTAGTATTTGTCTTGAAGGTATTATTCAATGAGATATGGATGACAGGGATAATACCATCAGGTTGAAAGAATGGTGTGACCATCAAAGTTCCAAAGAAAGGAGATCTGAGTAGGTGAGGTAATTGGAGGGGAATCACTTTGTCACCTGCGGCCTTGAAAATTTTCAGTAGAGTATTGTTGAATAGGTTGGAGCCAGTTGTTGATGGTACTCTGAGGGATGAACAGGCCGGTTTTAGAAAGGGGAGGGTTGCAGTGATCAGATTTTCACTGTTAGGCATTTAATGCAGCAAGCTAATGAAATGAAAACTACATTGTTTTGTTTTGTTGATTTTGAAAAGGCCTTTGACAGTATTTCGAGATAGACTATGGGAAAAATCATGAGGCATTATGGAATACCGGAAAAGTATGTGATGGTTATTATGAACATGCAAGAGGGCACATCTCACAAAGTGATGGTTGATGATTGTTTGAGGGATCCGTTTGAAGTTTAGTCTGGTGTGATTCAGGGTGGCATTCAGTCTCCTCTGTTTTCTGTTTTGGTCGTGGATTACGTTATGAGAAGGGTCAAAAGAGAAACGGATGCAGGTATACTCTGGGGAGAAAATGGGAAACGTCTTGACTTAGATTATGCTGATGATATAGTTTTGATCTCCGAGGGACCAGAAAAGATCAGAGTGTTGGATTGTCTAGTGAGTGAAGGTCGAAATGTTAGTTTGGTTATTAATAGTGGAAAAACAGATCATGAACACGAATATTGAAAATGTACAAGATTGTCTAATTGAAGGCACGATTGTAAAGCAAGTGGACACGTTTAAATATTTTCGTAGTTATTTAGATAAAGATGGTTCTCTGAGCATAGAATTTATGGAAAGGTTAAAAAAGGCTCATCAGGCAATGGGAATGCTTAAAAATATTAGGAATAATAGCAATTTTCCTGTGCATAAAAAATTCAAAATTTATAAGGCAATGGTTAGGAGTACTTTGATTTATGGGCATGAGTCATGGTACAGTACAGTTACTTCGGATAATAAATTCTTAGAATTTGAAAATAAGGCGCTCAGAAGAATATTAGGAATTAATTGGAAGGATAGGGTATCAAATAGCAAAATTAAGGAAGTAACGGGGGTGCAGCCGGTCGATGAGTATGTTAGGTTCTCACGCTGGAAGTGGCTAGGCCATGTGTATAGAAGACAGGGAACAGTGTGAGATACACCAGGATAGGTTGCCCTTGGTAGAAGAGCTAGAGGTAGACCAAAGGAGACCTGGTTAAGGACAATGAGGCAGGAAGCAGGAGATGTGTTGGAGAGATCTTGAGGAGTTAGCCCAGGACAGAATGTGGTGGCGTGAGTTCATCGAGGCCCCCATGCATCCCGTGGGTGCCACAGGAAATTATATAATATATATATATATATATATATATATATATATATATATATATATATATATATATATATATATATATATATATAATATATATATATAATATATATAATATATATATATATATATATATATATATATATAATATATATATATATATATATATATATATATATATATATATATATATATATATATATATATATATATATATATATATATATATATATTTACAAACATACACAAACACATACACATACATATACATACTGTATATACATACATACACATACATATATAATATATATATATATATATATATATACATATATATATTATATATATATATATATATATATATTATATATATATATATATATATATATATATATATATATATATATATATATATATATATATATATATATATAATGTACTTCTTTACGCATTTGTGTTTAAAAATATAACATGCAATATAAAAGACCACAGAAATTTCTTCTGTTCATATCAGTATAATGGTGCAAATAAAGATTTTTTAGAACAAATACTCTCTAAGATATATATAAAGCACATGCATAGGGACTACTAATTACGAACCGAATTTCATCTTACCTGTGCTCCAGTAAGAAGCAAACTTGAGAAAAACCCAGACCCACAAGGACGTAAAAGTTGAAAGGAACGGGCCTCCGCTAAAAAAAAAAGAAAAAAAAAGAAATGCGCAAGTGAAGCAATCGGAATACTCCTGCAAATCTTGTTCTAATATTAAAAACCTGTCTGAAGAAATGATAGTGAAAAAAGTGGCCCACCTGTGAGGTACAGCTAGCTTTTAGTGTCTTGGTTTACAGGTGTAAGATAACAAATGCCTTTGCACTCTGAAGGTTAGTGGCTAGTCCCTTACGTATATAAAATATTCAAGCATTTAGATTTTGCTGTATTACTCAAGAGGTCAAAGGTAACGTTAAATAAAAGCATATACGCTCCTCGTTACAGATGCATCTAAAAGACACTATTTATAAGAGTAATACAGGAAGGGAAAATCTTAGAGAATATATATATATATATATATATATATATATATATATATATATATATATATATATATATATATATATATATATATATATATTATATATATATATGTATATATATACACATAGATACATGTGTGTATTTATAAATACACAACTTTTTACCCTCAAAAGGGGTGCTCCTACAAGATGTCAACCTTGTGCGCATTACGGTATGAGGTTGCTAGCCTTATTATTTTTTCCGCTTGACTGAAGATACCACAGTCGACTAATTACTTAACTATTTAGGGCAACAAAGGCGCAGTCGGCTAAAAAGGAAGGACATACCTAAACTGATCCGCCTCACCAAAGAACTGAGCCCAAGCCATACGGCTGGCGAGACAAAGGCTGATAAAAAGAGCTTGGGCGAGACAAATATCGTCCTCTGTAAATGTTTGCCACTTTTCCGTGGACTGACAATTATTAAAAAAGGTTAACAGAATGTTTGTTTAAGGTATGCACTAGTGTACTTATCTTTACTATATTTTCTACGTCATTAGATTACTCAATAGAACGAACTACTGCGGTGATTTCAACGCGGTCAAAGAAGTTATCAATACAATCATGTTTCGGATTAAGCTGGCCTCATGTCGCACGGGATCTTGCTCTCGGGCAGCCGGTAACATTTCAGTGCAGACAGCAGCAGCTTCCACTTTCCAGGATGTCAGCTCCTACTCATCACTAATTAAGTCTAAAGAAATGTTAATTTAAATATAATAAATCGGTCTCGTGACACTCTAACACGTTGCTACAGTAGGCCTACATGTAAATATATAAAATTGGCTCAAAATAAATTAATGATAAGTTACATTGCACAAAACCTTAATACTAACCGCGTTTTTTAGCATGATGTAAAATACTACTTGTTTGGGCAGGTACGACGTAGCGAATTTCATATTTAATCCTGGAGTACACAATCATGTCGTCTTAATTTCTCACAGCGGTGCCCATGACAGAACACAATCATTCAGTTGGACAAAAAATATATTCTGTACCTAATTTCCTGTTTCAACATCTAGCACATTCTTAGTCACTCTAAGAGCTGTTGGTTATTTTAACCTCACTTTGTCTCCCGTGTAACCTTATGAAATTAGAATGGTCAGTGAGCAACTTCCACATCATCAGTCTCCACGAGAACGGTTCAGTGGTGCGCTAAGGCCTAGGGCTTACCGGAAGTCTTAAGAGACAAGGAAGTGACTGTTCTTTTTTGGGAGGGAGTTCTTGAAAATCCTTGGCTGAATGAAAGGTCCTATCGCCCCTAATATGGTAGTTTCAGAGCAGTCAGTGGGTCCTGAGAGAATATAACTGTATATAGCCACCGTATCAGCGACCGCTCACCCGTCCATTAGATATTAATAAGGACACTCAGGAAGTCGAATTCTGGGAACCTCGTCCGTTGCTTCCACCTAACGTTACCTGGACGACTGTTCTCTTCCACAGGTCTTTGTCGACACCGTTCGTTCTTTCTCAAAGATACCCTGAACCAGCTTTGCACATTCTTTTTTCTCGCTAAAATTGCTGACGGGCAATAGCGGTCAAGATCAAGCTCTTGTGTTTAATGTTTTTTATTCTATACTGTTGTATTTTTACTAAATAATCGTCAATAATTACTACTTGGACTCGGGAAAACGAAGCGCAAACTGATTACGGTTACCATGAACGACGACACTCTGGTAAAAGAATTCATTTCGTTGAAAATAGTTATTCGGTTTTAGTGTTCACACTTTGATGCTGCTTATTCAGCCAAGAGGGGAAATTCTGTTTTCTTTCTCTCTCAACTGTTGTTATTTCCCCGAACCAATCGCGCCATTCCTGAGTGAGTTACGGGCTTGGTAACTTGAGACGTTCAGTGACGCGTCCTTTCATTCAGTTTTACCGCATTGGCCATACTGCACACATGGCGTCGGTGATAAATGCAAGCCATTTCTCTTCAGAAACAAAGAAATTAAGAAGTAATTCAGTAACAGTGGCACAGTATTTCAAAGTAACGGGTTTCTTGGGCTTGAGAATAAACAGCCAGCAAAATTTCCTTTTCACCCACTCATGTAAATGATTTGCAAGGAAATTAACGATGCACATTCCCCCAATTAAAGTTGCGTCATGGAAGGAAAGGTTACTCAAGTCTGGCTTGTGCTCAGAAAGCTTTTGCAAGGGGAATTACTGCTGATACGGCCGTAGTTTTGGTAATTGCTTGAGTGCTACTCGTAAAATGGCCTTAGCTTCATCAGCAGGAGAGCGGTTTCCCTTTCAGCAGATTGTAGCCGGCGCTCTCTCTCTCTCTCTCTCTCTCTTATTAAACTGGACCGTTTCAGCCATTCATATTTGAGCCTGACGGTGAAAGGACTCTTTCAGCGTGGTTCACGTCAGCTTGTAAGTGAAATCTAATTAAGCAGTTTAAAATGCAATTATATATAACAAATTTCTACTGAACTTCTTTGCCAAAGAAATTACGTGATCAGACCATCAGAAGTTTCCCTTTGTTTTTATTATAAGACTGTCGTGACGTGAAACAAAGATTACTGAGAGAGAGAGAGAGAGAGAGAGAGAGAGAGAGAGAGAGAGAGAGAGAGAGAGAGTCTACTGAAAAAGAAAAATGCAATATTGTGTTAAACGAGAGAGAGAGGGAGTCTACTGAAAAAGAAAAATCCAATAAAGTGTTAAACGAGAGAGAGAGAGAGAGAGAGAGAGAGAGAGAGAGAGAGAGAGAGAGAGAGACAGAATTCTCAGTTTAGGTAACTGTGTTTACACTCAACGTTTCAACAGCGTGTCATGCTTTCTCCTCTAAACTCAGCGGTGTAACGTAGAATTTGCGTGTAAAGCTGAGGTTGCCACAGCATGCATGGGCGAGTTTTTTTTTTATGTATTTTGTTATGCGCGTTGTCGTAAAAACTCTTCGTAACAGTCAGGGGAGGAGGAGAATTATGGGAATGTCAGAATTTCACTTGCAGGGTTTTTATAAGCTAATAAATGTATTTTATCGTATTTTTAGACTATTGTGGTGTGTTCAGTTCTTTTCTATTTTTTTCTTCTGTACGTTGTAACAATATTGTTTGGGTTTCTTTTCTAATATGTTTTAAGCTAATATTTCAAAGAAGCTCATTTCTTCACGAACTAGGCTAGTTATCGCGTCTGTTCGTTATATTGAAAATCTGTTATTAAAAAGAAATTAATGTTTTCCCAAAGAAGATGCGCAGGACACCAAATCTATTTCCATGCACGCTTCATATTTTAGTAAAAAAGTTTGAGCTGGAATGGAATCTTAGGACACGAAATAAAAATATAGGAGAAAACCCGAAAAAAGGGAGACAACTGAACCATGGACCCTGCACTCAAGAGGAAATAAGTGACATTCCCACTCCATCACGTAATACAATGAAAATTTCCCCTGTGCCTTCAGAACTAACGAGCAGGCTCCACAGCGTGCAGAAAAAAAAAAGTCCTAAGCTTCTCTTTCTTTCGTCGGAATTCATGCCAAATGGAATCACGCGGAGGCATTAGCGTTAGGTACATACAGTAGATTGCTCGGGTTATATGGCTGCTTCCTCCCACCCAGGCCTTGGAATTCTGTGGTTCTTATCATCTTCCGTCTCACGAGAGGCGGGTTTTCGCTTTCTTTTGGGGGTTAGAGTAGTCATCCTTTTCCTGAGTTTTTGTATATATATATATATATATATATATATATATATATATATATATATATATATATATATATATATATATATATATATATATATATATATATATACTAGACCAGTTCTATACGATTTTCATTTACGCACACACATATATATGTGTGCGTGTGTATGTATATATACGCAAATGAAAATCGTACAGAACTGGTCTAGTGC
>NC_089763.1:10779490-10849490 GCF_040412425.1 Macrobrachium rosenbergii | reverse complement strand
GCTTGTAGCTTGTTTTCGACATATCATGAAGCAAAACTGATTAGATCGTGATAGAGAATTCTGGGAAATCTCGAAGGAGTGTTCTGTTCTCGAAATAAGCTGCGCTTACATCAGTCAACAATAGGGCTGCTTCTTTTTCTTCTCTTTCCAAAGATGGGGCCATTGCATAAAAACGAAAGTAGATTAAGACGTTGTTTCTATCGTTGTGAATCACTTGCACACATTCCTCTAACGTCACTGTGGGAGTTTCTTTGCGTCTTCACGAAATCTCGCCTAGCGTCGTGACGCGGTCAGCAATCTCCTGCAGCTGTAGCCACTGGTTTGAACAGCCAGCAAGCAGTCAATCCACCTGTAGCCCGTCTCCAGTTGTCTACTTCTCATCTCCTCCCCCGTCTTTTTTTTTATTTTTTCATGATGAACCCAGTTCACACTAAAATGATTTAGTCATAAGACGATCAGAAAATTAAGAATTAAATGTCCTGAAATGTTTCATCCATTTTTTGTTTTTATTAATGACGACAACCACGATTATTTCCCCTGTCCTGCAGTAAAATGAACATAGGCTCTGATCAGAAAGCCAGTAATTATCAATGGTTCTTATAATTCATTTCCCTTTACTTTCGGCTCACAAAAAACCGGTAAATAGATTTTTCACCAAATAAAAAACTGGTGCTGAATTCGAAAAACACACCTCTGTCATAATCAAAATAAAACTTCAAAGAGATTTTAGGAAAATCATGGACAATTTTACTGGATTTCCATGATGTTGCATTTATAGTGCGTGGAGGAAACTGCAAAAATTGTTGCTTCGGCCCTCCTCTCTTCATATTTTTGCGATTCTCTCTCTCTCTCTCTCTCTCTCTCTCTCTCTCTCTCTCACACACACACACACACAATATTTGGGCCCGGTCATTTTGAGTGATTGAAAGTAGACCTTTTTAGTAACCTTGGAAACTATCAGACCAATTGAAACGGTACAATCTTCGTTGAAAGTATGACAACATTAGGCCCTTCATTCGTTCTTCAAAGTACGAACTTCCCTTGAACTGTCACTTTCATGATATCTGCAACATTTAAAACCGCCATGACACCTCGATATATGTAATTCAAAAAATATTCGAACAGATTACAATGAACTAACAGATATAATATACAGCAACATTCACGTTCAGATAGTTTTTGTTTCCTGCATCTTCAATTAAAAGTTGTTAATGTCACACGAAGTAAGTCTTCTGCTGCACGGGCTCTTGTTTCTATTATGAGATGATAAACTTGAAGGTAACAGCCGAGGCTTTTCCCTAATTTGCCGACTGGCTGTGAGCTTGCTTTTAGCTCATCCCGTTTCAGCAGTAAATTAGGGAAAGTATATAAAGATAAGAACATTTTATCCTACAATAAGCAGCTCCAAAACGAACCTGTTTGAGAAGGTAGTTATGCAAATATGCCCGGGGATTTGACCTCCATATTTCACTCATCTGTGTCATTAGCCAGAGCACAAAAGGACTCAGCCATCTGTTCCAGCGACAAATCTACAATACCGGTTTAGGCGTGTTTGAAGGACGCGGCCCTGTCTCTTATTAAACTTAAAAACTAGCATAGTTTATTATTATTATTATTATTGGACCCATGGTTTCCCCAGTATATGACCAAAATCATTTTAAGTTTGGACTATTTTCAAGGTCAGCAAGTAAAACAACTCCGTTAAAAGTCACATACTAATACTTTTCTAGATATAGTTCCTCATTGGATGGGTAGATATCGTACTCATTAGCACTCTCCTTTCGATTCTCCGGCCAGCCAATGAAGAATTAGAGGAATTTATTTCTGGCGATTTCATTTCTCGGTATAACGTGGTTCGGATTCCACAATAAGCTGTAGGTCCCGTTGCTAGTAACCAATTGGTTCTTAGCCACGTAAAATAAGCCAGCCAGCCCTCTCAAGGAGAGCTGTTAATCAGCTCAGTGGTCTGGTTAAACTAAGGTATACTTAACTTCTCTAGATATAATAAACACCAACAAGATTTGCCCTCACTTGGCTCGCCCATCTGTTCCAAGCATATGTCACCTCTTCTGGTGACAAAATGGTTAGTACAGAAGTTGCTTTTTCGATTATTATTATTATTATTATTATTATTATTATTATTATTATTATTATTATTATTATTATTATTATTATTGGAGAAACAAATCCACAGATGTAAATATATTTAAAAATAAATACGTTTGTAACCATTACATAACTATGGATTTTACTCCATTTCAAGACTCAATGCTACTATGAGTATTTTATTATTATTATTATTATTATTATTATTATTATTATTATTATTATTATTATTATTATTATTATTATTATTATTAATTAATTAATTAATTAATTAATTAATTAATCAATTATTATTATATTACAAGAACCCGCTTGTAGTGGAATCATCATACTAACAATACTTTTACAGACTTAAAACCCGCTTGTAGTGAAAGAAATGCAAATAAATATATACCTATATATATATATATATATATATATATATATATATATATATATATATATATATACACACAACTTACACTTACATACATACATATATATATATATATATATATATATATATATATATATATATATATATATATATATATATATATATATATATAATATACATATCTAGAATAAAACATGGCGAAAGAAATCTAAAAATTTTACTGTATGAATATGAGAAATAACTACTACATAATCATATAACAAGAGCATAAATATAAAATCCAGAACTCAAATTCAAGGTTACGGAAGGCCATATTCTGCTGAGGCTATGATACTATAGATATAGAAACCTAATCTATGCGCGAAACAGCTCAAGGACTGAAAACGTTGGTTGTATGGTTGCTGTCAGGTAACAAAGTACAAATTATAACACCTGGGAATACTCAGCAAGAGGGACTTCTTGCTAAGATCCTGAGGCTACAATCAACTGAGCTCAACATAAGAGGAAATATTTCGTTCACCTCCAACCAATATCACGTGATGAGCGTGTTGATGTGTCTAGCGATTTTGCTGCATATAACTGTAGACCCGACTTTTATTTTAAAAAACTAAAAGTACCGCAAGAACATCCACAAACATCATTACCCAAGCGTTGAAGTAGCGTTCTAGGACTAATCACTTACCTATTCATAATTTAAAGTAACGCTTGCCTCTAAGAAAAATACAAATATACTCTGAATTACACGAAAATAAGATTATTTGTCGGAATACACTTTGGCCTTTCCGAGAATCACTTTCAATACTAACCTTGAGTTTTACTGTTTGTTGTTAAACTTTGAATTAATATTTCGAAGCAGAGTGGTGGGAGGGAATAATTAACTACTGTACCGATATTTAACTGTTATTCTTCGGAATTGCAAAATGTCACCCAATCATTGTTGCCCTTGCCTTGGTCCCGTTATATTTTCTCGAGCAAGATCCAGAACAAGTCCCTCTGTTCAGACCAGTGTTCCTGCTTTATTTAACTTTTTCGTCGTTATTCAGTTTCATGAAAACCGGGGATTATTGGAGTGGCTTTTCTTTGTTTCTTTCTCCACGATACAAAATACCGTTTCATCACCTCGAAAACATTATTTGTGAACACACACACACACACACACACACACACACACACACACACACACACACACATACATATATATACATATACATACATACATACATACATATATATATACATACATATATATATATATATATATATATATATATATATATATATATATATATATAATATATATATATATAATATATATATATAATATATATATATATATATATATATAATATATATATATATATATATATATATATATATATATATATATATATATATATATATATATATATATATATATATATATATATATATATATATTATATATATATATATATATATATATATATATATATATATATATATATATATATATATACATATATATATATACATATATATTTACTAACAGGACCTCATTCAAACTGAATGGTATCTAGTATATAGATATTTTTCAAAAAGTTATAATATTTATATATACAAATATAGTCCTCACTGACAAATATCCGTAAAATGACTGGACACGTAGTCCGGCTTTATTTATATGAGTGTGCTGGCTATATAATAACCCTTTAATTACCCTATATCCTCCTGTGTAATATATATATATATATGACCTTGACCTTATATACATATATATATATACATACACAAATATAAATATATATGATATATATATATACTCTGTATATACATACATACGTGTATATATACACAATCAGGTGTTCAAGGAAAGGCGTTCTGTTCACATTGCATTTATTCAAAAGCTGACGTTTCACATCGCTTGATGCATTTTCGAGGCTGAAAAAGCAGTTAAAATAAATAATTGTATACATAATTAAAAAGTATATACAAAATTTATCTTTTTTTACTTTGTTATATTAAAAAACAACACAGTGACACCATATATACATATTTATATACATGTATACATACATACATACATACAATCAGTATAAATATGTTCTATATATATGCATATATATATATGCATTTTATATATATATTAAAATATATATATATAATTAAAAATATATATAAATTATATTTATATATATATATAAAAATATATATATATTTTATATATATATTTATATATATATATACATATATACATACGTGTATAAATATGTGTATATATATGCATATATATATATACATATATACAGTATATACATATATACAGTATATACATATATACAGTATATACATATATATATTATATGTAGGGTGTGTGGCATGAAACTACAGTATTCCCAAACTTCAGTGGGATTAATATACAGGAACCCCCGTAAGGGGATAGTGCCGTCAGCGCACCTCACGTGGGCATTACTTAAGGTTGTTTGCAACGTCCCTTCGGCCACTAGCTGCAGCCTCTTTCATTCCTTTTACTGTATCCCTGTTCGCATTCTCTTTCTTCCATATTACTTTCCACACTCCCCTAACAATTGTTTCATAACGCAACTGCGTGGTTGTCACCCCGCCCCCACCCCCACGCTGCCACCTTTCAAACCATTTTACTCTCATCCCCCTTCCAACACTGAATTTACCCCAAGTTACTAATTTCTTTCTTTCCCTCGAAAAACATGAATCAACCCTACTGATGTTCTAAATGCTGCAGATATCCAGAAGGGAGAACATTATCCCGACAACGATTATTAAATAAATAAAAAAAAAACGCAAAGCAAGTGCTATGAGTATCTTCAAAGTCTGTGGGTATGGCAAACTGTACAAGAATTATCCGTCTGGTGTTACAGTCAGTGGTAACTCCAAATATCGTCAAATGCTCATAATCATTACGGACAGTGATACAAAGGCGCACTGTTTCACAGAGTGAAAGCATATCGCATAACAGAATCATTAGTCTTGGTTTTCTAGACCGTGATTTTACTGCAGCTGGAATTTCATATCCAATCGGTTACCCCTTTCACTAAACTGTCTTGACTTACATTCACTACGATTTGCATTTAAGGAGAACAGATAACAACAACCATCATCAAGACAAGAATCATGTCACTGGTAAATATAAAAGAAAAAGCGACAAAAGTACCAAAGCACTCACTTTAGTGACCTGGAGACGGGCAGACAGGAGAAGTTTTCTTGTACAATCACTGACAGCACAAACAACACTAACGAAGATACCGAGCGGTTAGAACGAGGAAAACGAATTTAAGAACTTGCACCTTACCTTCTAAATTATAGTGCGTTAAAAAGCTGTTTTATAGGCAACCAAGTCAAAGGCAGAACTAAATTAACGTGAAGAGTCTCGACTCACATCCGACAGCAACACTTTCTTTAATGATCAAACCTGAGAAAACCAAATTGGTCGACTTACGCATACTACCAGATATCTGAATGTTAATCCAAATTACTTTTTAACAACCATAGGAAAAAAATCTTGAAAATGTGTTGTCCTAAATACGAATAAGACCGTAAGATGTACTTATTTTAAGGATAATTGCCCCAGGCATCACTTCGGGAAATGATGGGAAACACTGTGATTCAATATTACCACCCCAGCCGTATAGTCCTAGATTTTTGCAAGTCCTTCAGGGAAAAGGCAAATAGAGTTAGCCTAAGAATAAGGACAACATTAGTCGAAGACTCTTTAGTATAAAAAATACCTGGTGTGAAGTACCACAACTTGGTCGCTGGCAGTGTTACATAACAATTGTTATCTGCAACTAATCATGCATGGAAAGCTGAGGCATTCAATCCAAAGAGCAGATTTCAGCTCGGCCCATCAAAACTGAGACAGAATCATTCATCTTGTGGCTTGGTTAGAATGTTTGTAATCTTTTTGTGTTAATAGATTATTTCTATTCGCTACATTGTGTTTTCCATTCACATCTTTGTAGTTTTGCCGGTGTGAGAGACTGATCTCTCCAACAGGACATGGCGCCAGAAAAAAAAAGGTCATCCGTTCGATTATGATGGTCCTTGCTAAGATTGCGTCTGCGTGATTTCCTGCAAAGCATCATCCTCAGCATCAAAGTTCAGTCACTTACTAGCTTAAGGCAAACGAATCTTTGATAAGCAAAGCAAAACTATAAACAACTGTGCTAGATAATGAAAAATTTTCGTGTTTCATTTGTGTGAGAAGTTATTTTGCCTTCAGAATTCAAGAGAGAATAACGAAAGGCCACCACAGATAAAGGATGTCAAAGGTTTGAAAGTGAAGTCAGATGAATTTTCGTTTTCCCACGAAAACCTCTCATGTTGTCCTGGAGTCTCTGCATATATGTGTGTGTGTGTGTGTGTGTGTACTTTAAGAATGAGACACTTCCCAGTCCGATCCATACTATAGTTCAAGGACAAAAGACGACAATCCTGATTTATTCGTGAGCATATGCGGAAGCTATTAAGTACCTAAGTGGTCAAGCTTGAATAAAGTCACTACTGTAATGCACGTCAGTGAGGTCGTAGAACGTCAGTTTTGTTTTACAGGGCGGAACACATGCCAGTGAATCTCTGTTCATTTAACGATTCGAAAAAGACATTATGTAACGCCTGACCTCGTATGCCTGATTCACATTCAGAGAGCGGAATGTCACCTGCTGTTCTTACGTGCTCGCTTAGAGACGCCGAACTTGATGTGCCACATTTGGTTCGGATCACGATGTGCCGCGTGGTGGTGGACGGATTTCTTTCTCGTGTTAAAATGCATACATATGTGCGTGCATACTGTACATCATATATATATATATATATATATATATATATATATATATATATATATATATAAATATATATATATATATATATATATATATATATTTGGTGTGCTTTATGTGCTGACATACATACTCACAAACATTGCCGGAAATATATTGTTCTTCTGTTCAGTCTGTGTTTCACTTGCATGGACATTTTCTATCTTCATTGTACCTGCTTTTATAACAGAGAGAGAGAGAGAGAGAGAGAGAGAGAGAGAGAGAGAGAGAGAGAGAGAGAGAGAGAGAGAGAGACTTCAGGCCTATTTGAAGAAAAACTGACTGAGAGCAAAATAACAGAGTTAGACTTCAATTTTCAATAACAGTACACAGTTAATAACAAGCATGCAATGCAACTGAGGTTAATTACTTATCAATTAATTTCCGAGAGATTTCTCAGGTAACTAGAGTGAAAGCAGCTGTGCTTTCCTCGTGATTTTCTCATCTAGTCATGGATGCAACCAGAGAAGTTTGGGAATTTTAACATTTTCTTTTAAAAATGACTGATCTCTGCGGTTACATGCTCATATGTCTTTTGTCAAAGCAGGTAACGGTATCTGTATTCGACCGACATATCACGGAAACCACAATAAGAACAACAAAAGAGACGACCTTTTTCATTAACATCGGCGGTCAAAGAACACCTAGCAATAAAAACCAACGACAAAACCATTAACACCTCGTTCAGGAGAGGAAACTCCTGACGAAGCAAGATGGAAATTGATATTTTTAGTGATATAGGCCTATGTTTCGCAAAGAGATGAAACTCGTGGATTTGACAACTTCGTTTACACAACTGTATTCTTTGAAGTCTGGTTCCCTTGTTGACATACGTGGTAGTTTGTGTGTGTGTGTGTGTGTGTGTGTGTGTGTGTGTGTGTGTGTGTGTGTGTGTGTGTGTGTGAGAGAGAGAGAGAGAGAGAGAGAGAGAGAGAGAGAGAAAAAAACAGCCGGTCGATTAGTTTACAGAACTCCGTCGACATCAAAGTGATAGTTACGACAAGCGGGCCACTGGAACTGGTTTTGCACTCGACGCAAGCAAGGTCACTTTTCACCCAAGACAACCGGTCACTTCCTTGGCCCATTCTGACAAGCCAGGCCATCCAGATGTTTCGTATGGCGGCAATGATTTGTTTTCCGGAGAAATAATGAATCGGCATATGAACGTGCGTTCTACTTAAGATAATGTTTTAATTTATTCTTTTTGCTCTTGATAATGTTGATAATGAAGATATTTATAATTCGTTAATCCTTCCACTATTATAAAGTAGTTGCAAAGTGATTGGAAAATGGATTAGGCTAGCTGATGTTTTCGGTTAGAAGTTTCAGAGACTTGCGAGAGTGTGACAGCACTGTTGAGAAAAGAAAGACTATAAATGGCTAAAAGTATTTCTAAGAAAAGACAACTTTTCAAAGCGAGAAATAGTTGTCAAAAGGACAGAACTGAGAATCAATGAAACCAGGAACGACAGGCAGATGAAAGCGTACGTTAAGTCTAAAAAAGGATTGTAATTAAAGAAATCTGTAAGAAAAATAGAAGCCGAAGAGAAAACTCCATGATTTTGAATGTTTGTGACTGGTCGTGGATGAAATGGCGTCCGTGTTACCGAAAGCAAATAATATCCTACAGGAAGCACAATAGGATTTAAACTATTTTCGTAAAAGGACGTTGGAGGAAAGAGGGATCTCGAAAACAAAAGTAAAAAACAAAGGGGGGGAGGAAAATCGCTCTTTTAAGGAGAAACAAGGGCGTAGTGGTCCACCTTGAGATAGTCCTGAGCGGCCAAGTTGGCGTTCTGCTCCAGATCTCGTCCTTGAGAAGTCCGCCTGAGGCCGAAGACCCGCTATCCCTCCTTGCCAGTCGGGGCAACACCTTTGCAACAGGTGAGAAACACTGCTCCGAATTTCTTGCCTGAATCTCTCTCTTATCTGTCACGCTTGCTTCCTTGATAGACATCCTTCCAAGTGAAACTCGTTGTCTTTGAAGACATAACTGTATGCTTGCGACCATCTTGTGACGGAAACGTCGCTGAGACAATGATAAGCTTTCCAAAATGACCGAAAGGGTGCCACAGCATCGATAAAATCGGTGGGAAAGGTTAAACAATTTCAAACATACCATGAGAGGGCAAAGGTGTTGCAACTTCCCTTCTTTAAAATTGTAACACGACATTATGGCGTGTTGACTATTATTATTATTCATAAGCTAACACTCTGTTAGGTCCCAAGAATGTTTAAAACTTATTTAAACTGCGAACGGAATTGAAATCAGTTGTCTTTTAAGGAGTTTAATATTTCTCGTGTGTAGGCTATACGAGAGTGCTTTTTCCACTATTCTTGACCCACCTCATTGACTTTAAAACAACATCACAGTAATAGGAAGTTTCCCCTTTTAATTTAACTATGAGACAGTCTACCGCAGATATATAATGTAAAGCACATGAATTAACCTCTTGCTTTCAAATATTAAATTAACCATATATAGCACACTGTCCTTTATATTTACATTCCTTAGACTTCGTCTTCGTAGTCTCTCATATCTTGAAAAATGTCTGACATGCCGCAAAGTTTCTGAATCTAAAATCTTTGAGTTAACAGGTGGTCTACTCCTTCTTATGATGCATAAGTCATAAATCCAAACTGTCTTGTGGGTCCTGGAAAATAAAGCAATATCCACATGTTAAAACGCGTCCACATGAATGTTCTGTCCTTTCACACGGAATATTCGTAGGGGGAGAAACTGCCTTAACCTTTTCCCTTCTGGCTCAGCATCAAGATGAAGAGACATCTTGGATCTGAATCCTGACCTCGAACATTTCAACTGAAACGGGAGTGGGAGTGAGGGTGGTGGGGGTTTAAAGGTTTGGGGGGGGGGGCGGCGGCCGCCTGATCAATGCGTCATAAGATTTCATTATTTTTGCCTCGAGTCTCACAATGAAAACTCATTTGAGCTTTCGACATACAAACACGCACGCACATGTGCGCGCCCACCGACGGCCTTCAACAGTAACCCTTGCAACATATTTGACCTTTCTGACAAGCAAAATCAGACCACATTCACAGGGGTAATATGTAAGCCACATGGGGTAATATGGTTTAACGACATCGAAAGCTGTACCTACAGGTCGTTTTACTGATATATATATATATATATATATATATATATATATATATATATATATATATATATATATATATATATATATATATATATATATATTGTATGGTAAGTTATTTTCTATATAAATCCAGCGACTGCTTGAAGGCACTTATAGATTGAATAAAGCAATAAATGCTATTTATGTCTTCTCTTCTTTCATACAATTCTTACTTTAGACATAAAGATAAAAACAGACAGCGCCATTTTAAACGATTGCATCTAAAAGAGCGTCACAAATTTTCGTGCTTGTGCCGGTTTTACGAGTGTGAAATTTTAAAACATCGCTAAACGTATTATTCTTCTCTCTTAATTCCGTAACCTGAATTATCATGGCAAGTGACATTTAATTTATTTGACGAGAGAGAGAGAGAGAGAGAGAGAGAGAGAGAGAGAGAGAGAGAGAGAGAGAGAGAGAGAGAGGGTCCCTTTTATCAAAACTTTAACTGACAGACAAATGGGACAGGCGTCATGGACCGAGTGAGGGCCTCTAAAAACAAAACCAAGAAATTCACACGGTTACCTCATCTATCATTTATGTTATATGTCCTTCATCATTATCTTCTTTGGCAGAAACGCTGAAAATGCAGGTGCTTCAGATCGTGTTGTTGGTGGGGTGCTGCTTATCCTGGTCC
Source organism: Macrobrachium rosenbergii (assembly GCF_040412425.1). Lineage (NCBI taxonomy): Eukaryota > Metazoa > Arthropoda > Malacostraca > Decapoda > Palaemonidae > Macrobrachium > Macrobrachium rosenbergii. The sequence continues at coordinate 10,838,387 of NC_089763.1, read as the reverse complement.
GAGGGACAGAGCTTCTCTTTCTCCTTCGGCACGGAAATCGGACCGGAAACCGTCACTTCCCAAACTCCACGCAGGGCCTCTGCCATCCCTAATCTCCCAGATCCCGATGTCCCGAAAAGACCTGCACCATCGGTAAGTTGAGTCAAAGCAGTAGAGAACCACCCGAACTGGAATTGTAAGTTGGGTGACTGACTGAATCAACGTAAACAAACTCCAGTACTTCTCGTTTGGGGAGCTTTTAGTCCGAGAGAGAGTCATTGTTACTAGCATTAACTGTCTTAATCACCGGCGTAGTCAAGGTTCAGTTTATGGGAATGGAGATTTTTTTATGTTCTAAGTAGAATTTACGGTTAAACAAACGAAGATTAGATGAAATTCATAAAAAATAAAAGTAGAATTACCCCTACGTTTTATTAATAGTTATTATTATTATTATGGTAAAAAGTAAAATGGACTCGATGACGTTATCTTCATAGCATGTGGTTTGTTGAAGTTATTATGACGATCACTCAGCTAATTATTTATGAGAATAGCCTTGTTCAGCATCACCGTTGGCATTCTGTCATCCAGGAAGCGCCTTCCATTAGAATATATAAATGACAATTTTATTCCACGGGACCCACTTTTTTTTATTAACAGAAGTTATGATTTAATACCAAAAAATTGATGATTCCCTGTCGTTGCACGAATCCAAGGTTTTTCTTAACTGAAACAAAGTTATTCCTATAAACTGACAAGTTCGTGGTTCCTCAGTACCTACTCACTCCACAGACACAATTCGGACACACCACATCGCTAATTAAATGCAGAATTATGGCTTTAACATTTTTCTTCTCTCACAAAAGGCTACGAATGAGATTGGTAAGAGCCCTTGCCCCAGAGGACAAAGAGGTTTCTCCTGCAGGCAGCAGTTGGCTCTGGATGCCCTCACCTGCACAAGTGGTGAGTTTTTTTTTTTTTATTTACTTTGCCTTATTACTGGTAACCTTATCGTTAGATTTGATCGATTGTTGAAGCATTTTTGGTGCGCATTGCTAGCATGAACCCTGGTATTTATTAAATAACAACAAAATGAAAAATGACTATGCAGTCTGGGAACGCTTTTAATCCGGACGACTTCACTTCGAACATGATGCCATCTGAGATACCTTGCGTTCATCATCCCTTCAAGAGGATAGCGTTTCTCTTACAAGCCTTTTTTTATTATTTTTAAGAGCGCTCGATGCATATTGAAACTTAAATGTTGTATAGTTAATTCCTATTTCTTCTTTATAACAGGACAGTGTTTAAGATGTCGTCAGGGATGTGATTCTCTGTCCCCCTCCGAATGGCCCATATGCTGCCGTGACCACTTCCTCTGCTGTCGAGAGGTTGCCTCCTCGTGTCAGCAGTGCAACACACCACAGCTGGTCCCTTTCTGCACAGCCGCCTTCAAAAGATGCTTCTAAACAGATAAAAGAAAAGAATGACGGAAACATAACTTGCCGTTAGATCAAACGTGTCCGTTACAACTCGAGCCAGTTTAGGGGAGCCACATTGAGTATAAGGTTGATATTGAGAGATTTCTACATAAGCAAATTGTCTTTCCCTGGGATTTGAAACCAATTGAATCAATCGTGATTTTAACTGTGTCAAGTCTGAGTGATGGCCTAATGTGGGTAAGCAATATTAGAATAAACGTAGGCCAATCTTTAATACTTTTCAAGTTGCGGCTCCCCTTCCACTAAATGTTTGACGGCGGATCTCTTTACTGGCGGTACAAAGCAGTAAGCAATCAGACTTGACGCTGACTTTTTCTTTTTATAAAAATAAACTTGATGGCCCGATTGGAAATGATTTCTTATTAGCTGCTAGGTATCACCATGAAAAGTGGTTGGCGATATTGTCTCGAATGAAAGATTTTTTGCATATCGTGTAAGTGTTTAAGACTGGAAAGATTTTGTTGTATTATGTTATAATTGTAAAAAAGAAAATGGTTTCACCATTAACCATTAGTTCATCTCTAGTGGATTAGCTTACCTCGTTTGCAATATTTTGGTTGTTTTTCTTTCCGATTGTTACTATAGTTTCTGTATAATAAGCCAACTTTGGTCCAGACATGAAAAATGGTTCCCGTTTACGTCAATAGATACCTTCTACAACAGCTCCTTATGTTGGCTCCATTTGTCGCTTGTGTGAGTGGAAATGTGTGAAACTGTACTGAATACAGAGCTTTTTTATATTCTATCAAAAGATATTTTCTCATCTAAACCGTTGTTGCTTTAATAATTGTCAATAAAATATAAAACCTTTTAGCAGAGACTTGAAATATTCCTCTACAACTGTGGGCCTTCACTGCAGACCATAACATCATGGGCTATTCATCAGAGCGAGAGCCCACGCAAACACAAGGCCAGGTTAATCTAGCAAAAAGAGATTAACGCTAACAGGAAAATTTAAGAAAATACAGCTGTAGTGCCAGAGTATTTTCTTTTGAAGACACATGTGTATCATACAATGAATTTTAATTAATTTCCTAAATACAAGGCATGGAATTTGACAAAGGCTCTCATCGAGACTGGGAATATTCTCATACGTCCAGTACTGTACTCCTAAGCATTACTTGAGCTGGCTAGTAATTTCTGCATCGCTTTTCACTTTTTAAATCTCTCGTGGCCATTCCAAGATTGTAACTATGTGAAATTGAATCTATATATACAGTTAATAAAAAAATCAGAATACTGTCTCCCAAAGATATGAAAAGAATGTTAATAAAAATCAGAATATGGGATCAGTATTCACCAATGCTCTTGCAACCACTCGCCATAAGGAGGCAGTGCCGTCAGTGCAACTCATGCAGTGCACTGTAGGCATTACTTAAGGTTCTTCGCAGCGTGCCTTTGGCCCCTAGCTGCAACCCCTTTCATTCCTTTTACTGTACCTCCTTTCATATTCTCTTCTTCCATCTTACTTTCCATCCGCTCCTAACAATTGATTCATAGTGCAGCTGCAAGGTAAGATTTTTCTACTTGTTACACCTTTCAAACCCTTTACAGTCAAATTTCCATTTCAGCGCTGAATGACCTAATTGGTCCCAGTGCTTGGCCTAAATTCTATATTAATTCAAATCTTGCATAACTTAATAGACCATACATAATAAGGAATGCTGTCAATTAATACAACTGGGCAGTTGACCCATGACACCAAGTGTCAACTCCTATGGGGTTGGCCTGAAGGGTTTATTTTTAATATTTTTCATATTTTATTTGCCAACCTACAGTTCTCTGAAAATTTGGTAATTATATAAACTGAAAAACACCAAAGTTCCTGATAATTTCTTTTATGGATTTGTCGCCAAGACTTGATATTTTCTGTTGATTAAATGTTTTGACATTATTCAAGATTTGACTGCATACAAGGATTCGGTCATGTGGGCTGTTCATCAAAATATGTGAAAAATAAAAAAAATCTGACTATCCCAAGACAAAACAGAATTGCTTCAATGTTAAAAAAAGTGTTATTTCAATAAAAACATGAACACACTTCTAGGAAAACTTTCTTCTCCCTATATTTGAAAAACTGTCATTCATTTTTAGCAAAGGCAGATGACATTAATAATTAAAATGCCAAATCCTGGATAAGTCTGGGGCTCTGATGGTCTGCATATTGTATGACACATTACCTGGAAACAATCTAGAAGTAGGAAATGCAAACACTGGAATAGTTCGGTAACTTTCATGTACAAGGTAACTATACAATCTGGCTGTGCTGATTATGCAACAGCTCATCCTGTAATTCTGAAAAAACACTATATAAACTAGTCATGCTGTACCTTCCAACCAAGGGAAAAATCTGTCAATTCATGTGTACTAAATTGGGACAATTTTCAGTACAGTACTTTTCACCATATCATACCCTATTTTATGGGTGTTCATTTCAGTTTCTAATCTATGTCTTTATACTTCTACTACTTCCCTACCAACAAGAAACTAAGTTTTCACATCCTGTGGACCTTACTTGGGATAAAAACATAAAGCCAATAACAATAAATGCAAGGCTGGACTTCACAAAGAATTTCATAACAACAACAGACTGATAACATATACAAGAGACCTTCTCTGTTCTGACTGCACTTCCCTGAAATTTCATGTTTAAAAGTGCAGAGTCTGTGATGTCAATAACTAAGTTAAAATTCTCGATACTTTGCTCTACAAGCACCAAGAAAAGAAAAAAAATCTAGACACTGAGAAGAAAAAAATGTCTCCAGTATCTTACAAATAGCTCCAACTTAAATTAATTGGTACATTTTCTGATTTGATTCATTGGCTATGAGATGGCACTTGATGGAGGTTACATTGAGGTCTTCCTTATTCACACCTGTATGTATTTACAAGAATATGCACATATATTTCATTAATACTGTACTAAGATATTAAAAGGGGGAATAAGAAACAATACATTACGGTTACTAAACATTTTTTTTATAATTTTGTACTCCTTATACATACTTGGAAGTTCTAGACACTTACCAAAATATACAATTATTTACATTTCAATTTCTGAAAACGCCTGATGCGTGTTGGTGTGAAATACTAATGTATGTTTAAAAAGGCTTTTTCTCTACATCAAATGTGTTCACTAGGTTAAGGACAAGGAAGGCTTTCAATAACCACACAAGAACAAGATAGGTATAAACAAGTGTCAGTGATGAGCAGCGCTAACACTAGTGTTCAATTGGATGCAGCAAAATCACCTCTGGCTTAACTTAATGTCAACATTAGGACAAACACAGAGTATTTTGTAAATAATTTAGGGCTGGGTTCAAACCATTATAAACATAAAAGCAATAAATAAAAAGGCATAAAATCATGTAATTTCGTTAGCTGTGTATCTGGTGTTTAATACTTTTTGGTTCACACTGTGATGTTATCTCACTTCCAGTACAAGATGTACCTCAAAATATATCACATTTAGTAGTACACAAGCAGCAGTTTCCCAAAACTGGGAATAGCAAAGTTGTTTGCAAAGGCCCTTCTAAAAATTTTACAAAATATACAATATTGTTCAAAAAATATTTTGTTTCTATACAGTTACGAAAAAATGTTTGATGTGATTTGAATGTAAAGATGAATGCATAATTGTATACATAACATGAAAAAAAAAAGCTAGTGCACACCAAAAGGCTGTCAACAGTTTATTGACTTTGATCTGAATTCCATAGCAAAACTTTCTTTGACTTTACAATTGATATCAAATATTCCTCTGTCAAGAGGGAATTATTACCGATTCAGTCCTACAATCTCATAACCCACTGTATGATACTAACATGTGATGGATAACAAAAACTTAACAAAAGAATTGAGGACTTCTTATCCAGCCTTGGCAGCAGCACCAACTAATTTCATTAAACCTTCTGTGCTCATGGACTTAGGCCTCTCAATAGGAAGGCCAAGAGCACGGTCCCAGACGAGAGAAGAGAGAACACCTAGTGCTCGAGAAACGCCAAATAGCACCGTGTAATAGTTCATCTCAGTCATACCATAATGCTGCAGTAAGACACCTGAGTGGGCATCAACATTTGGCCATGGGTTCTTCACCTTGCCCAATTCTGTGAGAATTGGGGGTACTACATTGTAGACTTTCGCCACCAGCTGCAAAAAATAATTTGTGATAGTTCTAAGTAATCAATCACAATCCATCATTCTGATACTTAAGAGGTCTTTGAAAAATTTAATAAAAATTTTAAATAAAATGGTAACTAAGTAAAAAAAAAAAAAAAAAAAAATTTCATTGACATGGGTCCAGAGGTCATCCCAGAATTATTCTTGAACATCAATTTATAACAAAATGCTCTCAAATAACAACATTCATATTAATGGTACTGTGGACCAAAAACTAATAAAAAACTACACTGAAACATAAAATTACATATTCTAAAATGTTTATCATCATTATTATTACCAACCTAAAATAGCACTGTCCTTGGCAACTTGTTAAAAGATGTAAGAGAGAGCCAAGTATCTTCAACATTTTGTGAAGACTGGTGCCAAGTAAAGTTAAAGAAGTCACACAATTATGTGGGGAGAGATCAAATGGAACAGCTAGATTGTAAAAGGCAAAAAGCATTCAAGCTGGAGGTCTTAAACACTTAAAATTCTCTGTACTTGTAAGGTGCTAGGGAGAAATGGTCTTTCGGCATGAATTGAAGGCCACAACACTCTTCCAAGATGCGTGATTTTACATGCAATGTTCAGTATTAATGCACGTAAGCATAGCATAATTTGGATAATTTAATTTCAAAAACAATTTGCAAAAATTTATTAACGATTTCAGCCTTGAAAAATTCAGTTTTCCTTTGCAAAATTCATGTTCAATCCATCAAAAAGATAAATCCATGAAATCCGTTATTTTACTACATAATCTGCATCATCTTGTACTTTTAACAATTCTCCTGCAACATATACAGTACATTGTACCCATTACTGTACTTGTAAGAACTGGAAAATTAAAAAACAAAAATATGCCTGAAAATTCTTGCCTCAAGACATTCCTGCCTACAACACATTGTGATGTTTACATTAAAGCATCGGTGGTGGGACAATACCATACATGAGAACCACAATTTGACACAAGAATGGCTATCAAGTATGACTGTCACATTTGCCACTTATGGTTAAACTGTTATCAATGCATTTCTATCATTATAAATTGCTACCTTACTCTCAATAAAAGAGAGAGAGAGAGAGAGAGAGAGAGAGAGAGAGAGAGAGAGAGAGAGAGAGAGAGGGGGGGTTAGTCAGGCCTTTAGCATAAAGCGCAATCATATAAACTAACCTTGAACATCTTGTCATCGGGAAGATGCTTGAGAGCAAACTCTCGCTGACACGTGTACCTTGGATCTGTTTTACGTAGAACGGCATGTCCATATCCTGGAACAACCTGGCCTGATTTCAAGGTCTTCCAAATGAACTCCTTCAGCTGGTCTTCCGTTACATCATCGCCGATATCAGAACGTAACTTGGTTAACCAAAGTAGTACCTGTTACATGGATAAAATTATCTTTCAATAACCCTCTGTTAAAAACATCCAGAAAATTCGAATACATACATAGAGAAAGCTATATGCAAGTCAAAAAATTTTGGTGCTCCATGAAACAGCAGACAGTACTTGCCTCCTGGTTGGCTAAACCATGCAATGGTCCAGCAAGCCCATTCATACCAGCAGCAAATGAGAGGTATGGGTCAGACAAGGCAGATCCGACAAGATGGGTTGTATGTGCAGAGACATTGCCACCTTCATGATCACTGACAAAGAGAAAAGACGAAATCTTAAAAGTTGTACAACACATATGTCAAAGTACTAAGTGTCATACCACTTCATAACTTTAGTACTAAGTTTACTTTGCACAATAGTTATAATGTTTGTTTCATAGTTTTCATTCCTGGTTTATACTTAAGGTTTTCTGTATTTCTAATTCTAATGTTTTCTAACTGAACTGAAATCAAACTTAATGCTTACATCAAAACATTACAAATGATTCAAATGGTTTCATCAAACTATTTTTTATAATTAACTATTTTTAAAATTACTGTACCAATCAATTTTTCATAATTAGAGTGCTGTACTAAACTATTTTTATAATTACTGTATGTGCTAAAAACAATTAATAAAAACAATACTGTATGATAATCAAACAGGCAGTTAATGTGCTCATACTCAACAACAAGCACTCCCTACCCCAGACATCCCACCCTGCTGAATAAGTTCTGAATTACTCTGGCTTAAACTCTTGCCTATTGAATACAACTATGTTTAGACTGCGTTCTATGACTTGTGCATGCCTTGAACTGAAAAATACTTGCATTACTTATAATACATATTAGGCCTAACATATGAAAGTAGTCATCTGTGTATATATTACATTATTTCAAACAATCCTCCTTATGACTGATATTTAGATATATGAACAAAAATGTACTATTAACTGTTAGAAACATATTCCACAATATTTTGTTTGCCCGACTGGTGTAAACAGCACTACAATATGCTGGTTATTGTCTTTTATTAAATTTATGGAAAGTGCTGTACTAGAATTTCAGCAGAAACGTTTTATAAGGTAAGTTTTGATTGTCCTAAATACAGTTATCTTAACAATACTAAAACTTTCCTACGGCTTAAGGTTAAGTTTAACATGCTAAGTTAGGTTGATGAGAGGACATGGAACAAATTAAAAGCTGAAAGGCAAAAAGAGTTGTAGCTTGAAATCACATGGACACATCATATACACCTGAGTATTTTCCTAATCTGCCAATGGCAAGTTAATAAAACAGAAATGAGTCAAAATATTTATATAATCTTCCTACCTATGAATAGTAAGATATAGTCGCATAAGTTCGGTGAACTGTGGGTCATCGTATCCCAACATAGCAGTGAAGTTTGCAGACCAATCCTTTGCAGGGTCAATTGCACCGATGCTGGTTCCATCTCGATACAAATTACGGTAAATAGTAGCAGCTACTGTGGGTAGTTTAGCAATCAAATCCATGGAGTCATCAAAGCACAGCTATAAGATATAAAATGTACTCATCACCATAATGTCTTGGAAAATAGATACTACTTTTATGCTACAGCAACTACATAAAATTGATATACAGTACACTGGTAATTCCCACCCATTGGAGAAATGAGATTCGGGGTGGGAAGCTTTAGATAATTTGAAATTTTCATAGATATATATATAAGCCCCAGTCTTTATTATTGAACCACTGCTTCCCAGGGAGAAGCAAATGCCACAGCAATTGGGATGTACCAGTGCCAGGTTCAAGGGCTTTGACTTCACCAGAGATGGAGTTTGTATATCTACGTGAATACAGTAGTCCGACCTCTTAAACCGACACCCTTGGGACCAGGCCACAGCCGGACCACAGAAAATCCCAGATGATAGAAATCACCCTAAAAAACCCCTATGTAAACAGTCTTGCCAACTCATCCCACATATATAGTGATGTTATCAAAAGTAGAACAAAGCTTATGAATAATCAGTCATTTGTTAGGTTTAGTTCCTTAGCAAAATTCTGGCATGCTCCATAAGCATCTCTCTGGAAATACTTACACCTTCGCTATGTTGGAGCTTAAACCTCTTTATAAGCACACTCAAACTCTGATCTCCTCGTACCCTTCACTGTTTTTCGGCACTTTAAAATTTTCTGGTTTTTGTTTTCAGCAAAAACCTGAAATTCTGCTGCTTCTATTTCTTTAAATCTGCATGAGAGAGAGAGAGAGAGAGAGAGAGAGAGAGAGAGAGAGAGAGAGAGAGAGAGAGAGAGAGAGAGATTACTGGCCCAGTTAGGCTGTTACACTGGCATATCTATTTGCAAAAGTCCAATAATACAGTTGTATTAAGAATAACGATAATTTTAGTAAAACTGTTGTTTTACATACCGTATACAATTATATTTCATGCATTACTGTCATATTTTAATTTATGAACATAGCAAACATGCGTCATTTGCACTTTGCTAAAGTTTACATTCTTAAAATCATCAGCCAACTGCATTTTCCCAACATCATCACAGCCACTAGTTGCTAAATGAAACACATCTCAGAGATTCATTTTCTTGTTGTAAATTATCAAAGCAGAGTTTAAAAATGCAATTTACTTTATTTATAAATGAATTAAAGGTGTGATTTTGCCAGTATCGGACGTTGCTTTTGGCTCTTCCAAAACGTGGCCTGCACATTATTTGTTTCTTCTGCCACAGCTACAACCATAAATTTAGTGACATACTTTGACACTTTCCTCTCCACTGAGTGAAGGATGAATAATGATTAAGTTTATTCTCATTTATGGAAGTCACTGTTGAAAAATGTTATTTTCCTGATAAAATTAAGTTCCATATATACTTACTACGTAATTACATAGCTATAGTTCTAACTCGCGCAGCAGCCTTCATTTAAAAAATCGCAGTAGCACTTCAATAGTTTAGTGTAGGTGACAAGCCCCGCCCACCAATGGGAATATTGGAAACCACTTAGCAGAAAACCTCATGCTGTTTGTGCCCTTGTGTCCATGAGAGGGGAGGAGGGAGGACTCCAATCCATAATTACTTGGAAAGTATATATGAAACTCAATTTTATCAAGAAAATAACTTTTACATATAAGTTACTTATAGTAATTACATAGCTGAATCCCACATGACAGGAGGTGGGATGCATGGACAGAACCTACTCCAAAACATTAAGTTATGGTAATGACTTGGAAATAGAAAAGTTGCTAGCATTGAAGACAATGCTTGTTGTTTCCTTGTTTGGTCAGAGAAGAGCCACTGCAAGTAATTACTGCCTTTGGTTGATGCTCATCTTAACCTCTAGTGGCGTAGCGGTATAGCCGTGAAGTGCCTCTACTTTGGTGGGGGCTTTGCAGCAAAGGATATGCCCGATGGCTAACAAAGCTTACTAAAGGTGCCCTAACCCTGGGCGCAGTACCAGAATAAAATAACCAGATAATACTTTCACCTACTCTGAAAACACAACAACCCATCCACTGAGACTGGTACTCCAGGTACACTGTACCCCCCTGGGGCCCAAAAATTCGACACCCTACTTCAAGGCAGAGAGATAGTAGGAGAAAAGATGGATTCCTATGCTTCCTCCTGTGCGCCTCTTCAATGGACAAGACAAATCTAGAAAGCGCTTGCGGAGCCTCCAAGTCTGGGCTGGATTCTTGAGAGTCGGACGACAACTGACGCACATCCACAGAGACGTCTTCCCAACGGCTGTCTGTCGAAGCCTGGGGGCGATCAACAGGATCAACTGAGGGGGCGACTACCAGTGGGCAAACCCCACTGGCCTCCCTTGGACCTCCATTATGCCTACTCCCAGGTTTAGGGGAGTATGACAGGGACCTTCGTCTAGGAGAACAGGCAGGATGCCTTTCCAGTGGCAGTCTGCCAATACCTGGGAACGACCAACAGGTTTGACAGAGGGGGCAACTACCCGTGGGCCAACCGACTAGGCCTCCATTGGACTTTCGGTAAGTCTTCTCTCAGTTTGAAGGAAGTATGACAGTGACCTTGGTCTAGGGTAGTAGCCACCTCCTCCACTTCACTGTATCACTACTAGGTTAAATTCTTGCTAAAGCTAGACTCGATTATTATTATTAAAATAGTTTAACCAGACCACTGAGCTGACTAATCAGCTCTTATAGGGCTGGCCCGAAGGATTAGGATGAAATGCCAGGTCTAGGCCATAGGCCTAGAACTGGGACCAAACAGGTCATTCGCATGATGATGAATAAATAAATGAAAATGAAGTTTAAAAGAAAAAAAACTGTATAACACATATGCTTTACTCTGAAACGCATGTATACAATAAATACATTTGCTCGTTTCCATGCATACAAAAAAAATTAAAGATTAAAAAGAATAAAATAAAATTTCATAAAAATCTAAAACTAAAATTCAATTACAATTTTTTTTTTTAAACGCCCGACAGGCTTCTGTATTTTCATTATTTACTTGGATTTATATTTTGTCTATCAAGTTACACTTCTTAATGAAAGATAAAATTGGGATGACTGAAAATGTATAAGATTCTGATAAAATTTCCCCCATTGATTTATTTCCAAAGGTTGATACTCGCTGTTGATTATATTTTGGACAGTCGCACAACACGTTTGACTGTTATCAACACTTTGCATTCTGGGCATTCGGGAGGAGGGCCACATGGACTGTTCATCAAGTGTCCATGTGTCAAACGAGTATGGCCTATTCGCAGACGCGTCAGAATTACTTGTGTTTGTCTCTCTCTCTGACATGATGAGCTCCATTTTCCAACGCTGGATTTTATGTTTCAACTTATTATTTATAGGTTCCTCGTTCCATATGTTTTGCCATTTATTTATAATGATTGTTTTTATATCTGTTATGTAATCACTAATTGGGATTTTATATTTGTTCTTGCCATGCAGACTGCTTCTTTAGCTGCTTTATCAGCTTCCTCATTTCCTTTAATCCCTGCCCATGTATTTCAATATTTTTTCCATCATTATACAATTTGTGGAGTTCATATTTAATTTCCTGTACAATATTATTTTTTGAGTAGTAACCTTGAACGGCTTCTATAGCGCTTCTTGAGTCGCTAAAAATAACAAAATTATTGAATGTTACTTGCTTTATAATTTTGATGGCTACTGCAATTGCACATAACTCTGCTGTGAAGACTGAGGCAGCATTATTAGGCAAAGATAACTGATATGACTTGTTCTGGGATATAGCTGCATATCCTACTCCATGTTGGGATTTAGACCCATCTGTATAAATCGCGTAATCACGAATGCTTTCGTCTTATATGATCTATGGTTTTTTTGTCTATGGTGTTCTGGGGTATATGACGAACTTTTTGATAAATATTTCAACTGAGTGTATAATTTTGATAAATATTTCAACTGAGTGCAAGTCCTTATTTTATTCATAGTCCAATGGGGTGGTAACTTCACTGTTGGAGGTACTTGTATATCTATATTCAGTGATTCAAACAATCTATTAGCTCTAATTGGGAAAGAGACTGGCAATGGCAAGGGTTGGAGGCAAGGGAGCCAGGCGTGGGAGTAAGTGGATTAAAAGTAGGAGGGCTAGTAGCAGGAGAAAAAGGTGGTAAGGGGGGGAAGAAGGAATAGCAGAGCTATCTTCTAACCTAGGCTAGGGTAGAATTCTTGGGTAAGGGAAGCTCATTTATCGGCTCTAGAGAATGCTTTCCTTTCTCTCTCTCTCTCTAACTTGTCTAGTTGAGATTAAGTACCTTCCACTCTTGCCAACCTTCATATTTAGCAGAAGTCTTTCTCCCTACTATATTTCTGCCCCTACATTTACGGCAAATTGTATGAGAATCATATGAGGATTGACTAATCTTGTTTGCAACTTTCGCTACAGTAGCGAAAATAGGTGAACTTGAATCACACATATTAATAACCAAAGAACTAGAAAAAATTATCCTGAAAGCTATTAAAGCCTGAGGGCTACTAAAATAAGTGATAATACTTCACCAAAATCCAGCCATACAACTGAAAATCAGGAAACAAGGCTGCAGCAAACCCTCCGATGTTACTTAAGAGCCGGCAGAAACAAAATGAGATTTTCTGCTAAGTCATTTCCAGTACTCCCATTGGCAGGCAGGGCTTGTCACCTAGACTAAACTATCAAAGCGCTACCACGATTTTTTAAATAAAGGCTACCGTGCAAGTTAGAACTATAGCTATGTGTTTACTTGGTAAGTTACTTATATGAAATTAGCAAATTTTTCAGAACTACAGCTGTGTAATTGCTTGGGAAGTTACTTATATGAAGTCAGCAAATTTTGAACAAGTCAATAACTGTAATGCAACCCTTAATAAACAAATGTCAGTTAGGGTAAGTGACACTGGCAAATGGCTGCTTCATGATTTGATTGTTAATGTATGAAGATTTGCATTTAACCTGATGAACTTTGGCTTATAGGACTATTTATTGGTTAAAAGCTAACTCAGATATATAATATGAATTATCAATGGTATATAATATGAATTATCAATGGTATCTACCAAAACTGAGACAGGCATAGATAGCCTAGCCTAGTGTAGTCTACTGTATATATGAATGCATATGATGAAATCATGTTATTGGACAAAATTTTAATGATCACATAATACAATGAAATTTTAATGATCACATGTTACACGAGATCAGAAGGTACACAAATATATCTGCTAATCATAGTTTGTTTGTATACTGTATATTTTTGAGTTTCACAGACTGTTTTCAATGGAAATAAACTGTGCTTGTGTATTAATGAAGCAAGCCTCAGTTCCAAATTCCGAAAAAATCCTAAAACTGAAATATGGTGCGCTGCCCTCGTAGCCGCTCAAAGAACTAATGGCAGCTGATTCAAAAAAGTCCAGGATAATATGAGTTCCCAGACCATGGAATGCCAGATTTTCAAGGTCAGACTGTAGCTGTACATAGAGCTTGACACACTGAATACTGCTGTTTATAATAATTCATCAGTCTTCTAATAGCGTGGGATTTCCCAAGATGACACCAAAATTGCAACAACCCTCAAGCACTGGTATAAGTAATATTGTGACAACCAGCCCTCAATATGCCAAGGCATCATCAGAGGCCTTCATTTTCAATAGTACATTAACTAACTATAAATCTTATTCTTACATTTTTTTCTATCATTTCAAACAACCCCACACGCACACTATGCATAAACCTATCTGGTAGAATAACTCGTTCTCTACTACATTTGAAAGGATCAGATTTGGAAACATTTTTATTATATGTTTCTGAGAGCTAAATGTGAAATGAAGCTGACAATTTCTGGTTATTTTGAAGATCTAAATAAAGTACCTGTGCCATCTTAATTCATTTACAAAGAATAAGCAGAGCAGGAACAGGCACCTGAAATTTTCAAAATCTTTTGGGAAAACTAAATAGGGAGAAAAATGCAAGGGTAGCAGAATGGGTCTTTAAGAGACAAAGTTTATGTGGACAAACATCATTGCCATGTCTCAGTAAATAGGGCTTTTCTTTCCTTAAAATGGCAGGCTCCCCTAAACTGTAATAATGATGACGTTTTGCTTAAAAGCAATTTCTGCATTTCATGACAGTTCCCACAGCTAAGTCATCCAGACAGTCTCATTTCAGCATGTCAGAGCTGCAAGAATATGGGTTCTGAAACTAGTATTTCAATAAAAAAAATGGATGATACAATATCAACATACAAGAAATAAATAAACCAATATGCCTCTTGCTCCATCTTAGCTAATCAATAGCATTTTTTCATTCCCAAGAAAGTGAAGAAAAAAAAAAAAAAATTTCAGAAACAAATTTTCAAAAGCCAATTTAAAATTACTGTAGCAACCCCACTAATATACTTTTTCTTTTGAACATTACTGTAACACTCTCGAGATCACTTTGAAAACAACATACCTCCCAATACTTGCTCTTATGAGCACCTTCCCCATAGCCTTTTGAAAATTTACTTTCAGAGCTCAAGGCAGTGATTGCAGCAGAAAACTGGGCCATTGGATGAAGACTGGAGGGGAAGTTATTGAGCATATTCACAACATGGGGTGGGAGATCTGCACGGTTGGCCCATTCCCTTGACAGAGCATCGACCTGTAACACAAAAATCATGGCATTAATGACTCAAAACGAAATGAGCAGAAAAAAGTCAAAGATAAGTCATCAAGACAACAATAAAAACCAAAGTAAAAAAGGAATGTTATTCAAGGAGGCAAAATTGGTAAGATATTAAAATTTGAATCTCAAATGTAAATAAAATTTCTAGACCTTTGGATAGAATGAAATATTGAAGACTGTAAAACAAACCTGGGCTTTTGATGGAATATCGCCAGTGCAGAGAAGCCAGAAAAGACCTTCAGGAAGTGGTTCGGCTCCCCCTTCAGCAGCAGGCAAGAGCTTCTGGCACTCAGGAATTGAATACCCACGAAAACGAATACCTTCTTCAGGGTCAAGTACAGATGTTTCAGTAACTAGACCTTTCATTCCACGCATGCCACCATACATCTGCAAACAGAATGAAGAATATCCAAAACTTTGACTTAACCCTTCAAGTAAGATGCATGTTTTTATAAGAAAAGTTTGTTGCTCTTGCTGCAATCATAAAAATACACACCTTGTCCTATCACCTGAATATGAGTAAAAAATTGGAGATTAATAACTACAGGCTTAACATGACTCAAGAAGAGACCAATCAGATACATTACAACTACCCTATAAC
Source organism: Macrobrachium rosenbergii (assembly GCF_040412425.1). NCBI lineage: Eukaryota > Metazoa > Arthropoda > Malacostraca > Decapoda > Palaemonidae > Macrobrachium > Macrobrachium rosenbergii. The sequence continues at coordinate 10,822,625 of NC_089763.1, read as the reverse complement.
ATACTCATTTATCAAGTTGAAACAGACTTCTTTAGTTATGGAAATGAATAGTTTTTCACTCCTTGTAAGATTTCAGTCAACTTTACACAAGATAAAAAGTACAGAAATTAGCAAAATACAAAGGAGCTGTTTAATTAAGAAGCCACTGTACCACCTGTGGCTTAATTAGCTAAATTTTAAACAGCCTAATCAAAAACCTACCATGTCTACAGTAATTTCACCAACTTTCGTGCCTCCATGTTGCTTACGGAATGCCTTGACTTGTTCCTGCACTTCTGGGATCTTCTTTACCATCACTTCCCGCAGGTCAGTACTGTCAGTTGAATACTGTGCTCTTGATGCAGCAATGCCAAGGGGACATACTTTCTGTAATGAGAAAAATATGTTAATAAACTAGTCTGCAATTCAAAATGGGGAATGACTACTGTACAATATAAAATTTCACTCAAAGAGTAATGGGTAATGGGGCAAGCACGCTAAATCCTTACCCAACCAAGTCCTAGCGGAAGCATGAAGAAAAATGGGTAATAAAAAGTAAAATATAACTTCTGTGGAAGGGACTCAACATGGGAATGGATAGACCCTCTTCTTTATGGGCTCAATAAGGGAAATCTATGAAAACAGAGGCAGGTTGAGAATTCCAAACCTTAGCAGAAAAGGGAAAGGAAAAACTACCAACCATTAATGTGGGAAGCAGTTGCCTAAGCAGATTTTTTATACTCTCACAAAAGAGACGAAGAGACCATTTGACAAAAGAGACAAAAAGGATCTACAGGGGCAGAAAGGCTGAGCTTACTGACTAAAAGTAACTGACTACAACATACAGAGATGAAACTAAGAGACAATGCAGCCCAAATAAGAAGTTACTTTCACAAATTGGGAAAGGTTGACCGCCATACTTTGTTTCTCATGGACAATGTGCCTGTGCATCCTAATACAACCCAGTTGGTTGGTGACAAAGGTCTGATTAGGGTCATTTATTTGCCTCCTAATACAACTGCACTCATTCAGCCAATGGACCAAGGTGCTACTGTTGCAATAAAACAGCTATATCAGAGGAAGTTCCTGGAGGTGATAATAGTATTGGAAGATGGGGTGGGGAAGGAACAAGGACGTGATGGACTTCCAGGGGTCTGAAGTCAATGACTTCCATGCCCAACTCATGACTGGAGGTAACAACATTCCCAAGGATGATGTACGGGAGTGGCTGGATGACAATCTGGCGACCCTGGCTACCATCTTCTCTCCGACAGCGAGACAGCTGCTGCAGTTGTTGGTGGTCAAGGGGAAGCACCTGAAGACGACAACAACAATGATGAGGCTGTTCCACAACAAACATCCTCATACAAGCATATGCACAAGGTCTTCAACATGGTTATCAAGGAGTTGGTGAACCCCAACAAGGACCCCACAACCTCCCCGGGCTTTGGATGCGGCTGCACCAAAGCGAGAGTTTCATTGGCGAGTCACAGCGAAGCAGAATTGTCATACGTATCAAAGTACCCTAAACAGGTTCTTCAGATCCCAAACCCTCATGCACCCAAGCCCATCAGAATCCATTTCTTCAGTAACTCAGTCACTCAGCTTGGAACTGCAGGCAAGCATGTCTGCAGCCTTCACTACTATGAGGGGCTCCTCCAGCCAAGAATTCAATGTGTCGCTGGGCCACTTCGATGACCCTGACCCTCTAGGCAATATATGCCTTTTCCCGCCACTTTACCACTTAAATGTCTCCTGGAAGTCACAGGAGGCAGAGGAAGAAGAGGAGGTGGAGGACTTGTAAAAGTCTGGCCATTGTAAGTACCAAGGGCAGCACACAAAGTAAGTGACAGAGAAAAAGTATTTTTACGTTTTTTTTTCACTGTATTTTAAAGTGTTTGGGCAAAATACAAAATTGTGAAACCTCCTGTGCTGTGTGTTGAGCACAAGAAAAAAAAAAATTTGCTTTTTTTTTTTTAGTGTATTTATAAAGTATATTTTGTTACAAATATGGGAAAATAAGGTAGACAATTACTTTTTGCATCAAGTTTTCCATTGAAAGTGTGATGGTTGTTGTTCATAAGCATACTTTGTGCTTATGGTTAAGTGGTATTGATAAGGAAGGGGGAGTAAGGGTATGGAGTTGCCCTTTTATACCCGTAAAGTTTTTTGCTTAGCCTTGTCCATGTTTTGCCCTTATCCGACAGGCCCTTGGCTCTATTAGTCTGGATAATCGAGAGACTATTTACAATTCGCATTCTTTACAAATTAAGCCTTATATGGTAAAACCAATCACTTACACAAAATATTTCTTTACTCAAAATATTCCTTTATTCACACTTGAGTCACAGTGGGTAACATGCAAACCTGAATGGATAAGGGAGGGTGGATGGTTGGTAATTAGAATCAAAGCCCAGACATTGGCATTGAGGTCATTCAGCACCACATGAGAGAAGTGAAATGGAAAAGTTTAAAAATGACATTTTTATGATAAAATAGTTTTATACATATACTTACCAAGTAATCATATTGCTCACAGTTTCACTTGCCGGCAGCTCAAAATTTTGAAATTCGTGGGTAGCGCTAGTTTGTTTAGTGTCAGTGACTTGACCCTGCCCACTTTCAGGGTGAGAGAGGAACAACTCAGCAGAGAGCTCAATTTGTTTGCACCCTTATGCCCAAGTGAGGGGAGGAGGGGGGGGGGGGCCTCCGATTCATAATTACAGGCAGTCCTTGGTTATCGGCAGGGGTTCCATTCCCGATGGCGTGACGATAACTGAAAATTGCCTGTAACCGAAAATCGGCAATAATAGCGCCGATTCCTGGTTATCGGCATTAAGTGGGGATCAGCGCATATCGGTGCTGAAAATCCAGTTATTGTCATCGCTGGACAAGCACTCTAAAACCGGATCGCTGATAACTGGGGACTGCATGTACTTGGTAAGTATATATAAAACTTTATCATAAACAAGTTATTTTTATATATGTAACTTACCAAGTAATCACACTGCTCAATCCCATACTGAATGGACATGGGTTACAAGGACATTTTCTACCCCAAAACATTAAAGATGACAATGAGTTAGTGAATAGAAAATTGCTAGCATTGATACACTGCTTGTTGTTCCTTACCTGGTAAGAGGGCTACTGCAGGTAGATAATGCCTCTGGTTGGCGTTCATCTTAACCTTGCAGGGTTTGGCAGTGTAGCCCTGGAGCACCTCCACATCAGTGGGGGCTTTGTAGCAAAGGACAATTCCGATGGCTAACAAAGCATATCCCTAAGCCACATAATAAAAAACCACCACCCATCCACTAAAAATAAGACTGGCGGCCACTCCAGGTACACAGTACCCGCAGGCTTCCCTAAGACTTGACACCTTAGGTCAAGGCGAAGAGAATAAGGAAGGAAGGAATGCTTCCTACACTTCATCCCCCAAAACCGTGCCAGCCACCCACAACAGACCCAAGATACTGCAATTATCAAGCACTGTTTCAACATAACGTAGATAATGAGTCTCAAAGATTGACTTACACCTCCAAGAAGTAACTTGCAGAATAGAAGATAAGGATAAATTATGCTTGACGGCTAAAGAAGTGGCGACTGATCTGATCTCATGAGCCTTAGCTCTGAGAGATGGCAAGACATCCTCTCCAATTTGGGAATGGGCTTCAGTGATAAGATCCCTCAAGAAGAATGACAAGGCATTCTTAGACAAGGAACGAGACAGGTTTTTAACCAAGCACCATAGATTACTCGTAGGACCTCAGATCTTCTCCATTCTATGTAGATAATACGTCAGTACTCCAACCAGGCAGAGAGCTCTTTCCTCATCTTCTGGGCCCAGGATATCCGTTACGGTTTTAATAATGAAGGAACTAGGCCAGGGTTTGGATGAGGTCTCGTTTTTGGCTAAAAAGCAAGGGTGAATGAGCCGCTTAGCCGTTGCTAGGCCACAAGAAAATGGGTCTTCCTAGTATGGTCTCGTAGCCAAGTTGAACAAAGAGTCCTCAAGTAAAGAAGAAAATCTGCAGTGTCTGCTACATACGTCTGAGAAGACGAGATGGTATGTCTTCTACACCAAGCTCAAAAGATTGTCCACTTGGTCTGGTAGACTTTGTTGGAGGATTGATGTCAACATTTCGCAACAGCCTCTGAAGCCGATCTTGAAAATCCTTTCTGTCTAAGGAGTTTCCTGACAGTCTGTATCCTGTAAAGGCCAAAGTGGACAAGCTTTGGTGGAAGTGCCTGACTTGGGGCTGTCTGAGAAGCCTTGGTCTCTGTGGTAACAGCCTCGGGAAGTCTGTCAGAAGCCCGAGGTCTTCTGGGAACCATTCCTTCAGCAGTCGCCAGAAAGGGGCTACTAACATCATCGTGACATTCGTATGGGCGCAAAACATGCAAAGGACTTCACTTACCATGCAGAATGGCAGAAAGGCATACAGATCTTTGTTCAACCATTCCTGAAGTATGGCTAAGTGAAGGGTCTTCTGGAGGTCCTCCATGCACCTCTCCTTTGAAGGTGATCGAAGAAGCCAATCGTCTAAAATGAGAGAGATGTTAACTCCCATAAGATGAAGCCACTTGGCAAGCAGAGCAAGAACTCGAGTGAACACTTGTGGGGCTGTCAAAAGACCAAAGCATAAGGCTCGAAACTGGTAAACTCTGTTACAGAACACAAACCCGAGTTACTTCCTGGAGTCTGGGTGCACAGGGATATGGAAGCAAGCATCCTACATGTCGATGGTTGTCATCCAGTCACCTCGGCGAATGGATGACATGACAGAGTGACTTGTTTCCATCTTGAATTTCGTCTTTTCAACGAAAAAATTCAAGGCACTGACGTCCAGGACAGGTCTCCATCCTCCTGATGACTTTGGGACTACAAAGAGGCGATTGTAGAAACTGTCCGACTTGACATCTTACAACACTTCAATGGCTCTCTTATTGAGGAGGGATGAGACTTCATCCAAGAGGACCAAAAACCTCTCCAAGCCTCCTTTAATACTTTCACAATCCACTGCTCTGCTCCCCTTGTACTCTCTCCCAGAAATGGAGGAGCCTGGCTCCTACCAGTGTATGGAGGACAGGATCCTCACTTCTGTGAGGAAGACTTAGAGGAGGACTTCTTAAATGGGTGAGATGAGAACCGGAGATTCGTCGTAGGTTTGCAATGGGCCCTTTGTCTTCTACCACGATAGGGCAGCAGCTGAAGGGGAGAAACAGATTTGGTGCTAACAGCTGAAGGCTCCCTAGGGTGCCTAGTCGACCGGGCTAAAAGGTCCTGAGTATTCTTCTGAAGATCTGAAACAATGTCGTTGACGGTGAACTGAGGGAAAAGGTGCTGGCGATCAAGAGGAGAGAAGAGCACAGCTGATTTCTGTGAAACAGTGATGCCCCTTGTGTGAAAGAGCACCAAAGCTCTCTCTTTCAAACTGGATGTCCAGGTACTGAACACCTGGGCACTTGGGCACTGAAGGGTGCTCGGGTATTACTGGGCGCTCGGGCACTATTGGGCGCTCAGGAGCTACTGGGTGCTCACGAGAGGCAGGAGAGTGCTTGGAAGATGAAGAACGTTTGTGTGAGGAAGGGCACATGGGTTCCAGCACAGGGCGCTCTGAAGAAAAATGTTCTGGACTATCCCAAAAGCTGCAAGGTCTTGGGCTGCGTGAAGGTTCTCTGAACCTCTCACAGAGTACTGGAAGGGAGTGGACGGTAACCACTGCGGGCCTTTCCAGTGACCGCAACTCATCGCTAAAGTGCCATTGGAGCCTCTTCTCAGGGCTGGAAGCCTCGGAACTCGAAGACATCTGGCTCACTTCCATAAAGATAAAGATACCTTTCCAACAACCATCTGTTGCAACCTGAGACGTTACAACAGGTGCGACCAAAGGGGTAACTACCCTTGGGCTCACCCCACAGACTTCCCTTGGGCTTCTGGTATAAATTCTCCCAGGTGTATGAGAGTACGCCAGTGACCTTTGCCTAGGAGCATCCGTGGAACAGGTAGCCACCTCCTCCACTATCACTCCACTAACACTCTTACTGTCCACTTGTCCATAAGGGCTTTCACTGATGGCCCTAATTGGGCCACAGTATCCACTATAAGACCCATCTTTTGGTCAAATTATGCACCAACTTCGACTCAAGGTTGGCAATGAGGTTGGGGTCAGAAGCATGGGAGCCAGGTAAAGGAGAAGGTGAAATAATTGAAGGACTGGGAATGGGAGACAAAGTGGGAACAGGCACAGATAATACAGGAACATCTTCACTGGAAAACTTCACAGAAAAGCTATCTACAGTCTTACTATAGGCTATAAAGGCCGCCTTCCTCTTCCTGTCCCTATCCAAGTTTTGCTTAATGAGATCCCAAAACATTCCATTTTTTAGCACCCCAATCTTTACATTCTTCGCAAGTTAAATCAATGGAACATACTTGCCCCCTACAGTCTGTGCACATGGTATAAGAGTCATAAGTGGCTTTGGTAAGTCTCGTATTGCAGCTTTTACTGCAATAGCGCAAGCTAGCTGAACTTGAGTCTGACATATCAAAAAAAGTCTCCAATCTAAGAAAAAATGTCTTAATCCGTGAAAAACGGTCTTGCAATGAAAACCTATAATAAATGCAAATGCCGTAGGCTACCAAAATAATCAATACTTCACCTAATGGAAGAATCATCCAATGGAAAAGTGCTGAAATTTCAAAACCAAGCTGACTGATCACAACTGAACTTCAGCTGAGAACTGGCAGAAACAAATTATGCTCTCTGCTGAGTTGTTCCTCTTTTACTCTGAAAGTGGGCAGCGTCAAGTCACCTACACTAAACAAACCAGTGCTACCCATGATTTTCAAAATTTTGAGATGCTGGTGAGTGAAACTGTGAGCAATGTAACTACTTGGTAAGCATACACAGTGTAAAATTTACACTTTTTTTCCACATCACTTGCACTCTTTATCACCAATGGATAACTAACCATCCTGGATCGGTAGAATCCAGAAATGAAGCTCTCTAACATTTACAAGAGCAAAGAACGAAAAATTAGTGATTCCTATATTTTACAAAGGTTGAGAATTTAGGTGTCATTTCTTAGCGCCTAAAATACAACCACATAGCCACATAACCAATAATTGAATACAGTATTATTTAATAGGTGACATAATTCAATATCTAGTGTGATATCCACCAAACATGGTATATTTTTATATAAATACAAACCTAAAGTCTCTAATTTAGATACCTTTGGCTACAGCTACTATGGTCAATGAAGCTTGGTAACAAAGTTTTTAAATTTAACAGCAGCTAGTGCAAGTGTGAGAAAGAACCCACATACAAAGATGCAAAGCATCACTTTTCCCTCGGCAGCAGGGCAACTGAGGGGTGGTATGCTATGAGGTGGGATTATCATTAAGGACTTTGGATTTGTATATCTAGTAAAAATGTAAATTATAATTATCTTAAAATTTAGACAACTGTCACTATGATGATCCATACCCTCTTTATGGACAGTTACTCCTCAGGCTGGGGGAATCATCTTAGTCATGACTGGCGTTGATCATCCACCCAGAAATATTAGCTTCCCAGTCACACAAGTGAGGGGCGGAAGAATAATTTTAAACTCCTGCCAATCCTGGCATGATGCCCAAGACAAAAGGGGACTCCATCCGAGTGTGACTTCTTGTAACCTCCCTCCAGGGGAGAAAAAAAAAAAAACTCATTTTCCCTAGTAAGAGTGGAAAACCAACTCAAAAAGTAGTCTGTGAAAACTCAAAGACAGTTATGCTCTCCATTTTGCCATTCAACTTCTCTATAACTCTAGACATGTTGTTGTGTAAAAAAACTCTTTGCCCTCACTTACAATAACTTCACATGACATAGAATTTCCATGCCTCATTATCATGGTCACTCACTCACTCACTCAACTCCCATGCACACACACATACACACTAACATCTGGTAATGACTCCTGAGTAAATAAATCAATATAAATCAGAAAAAAACACACAAGTTCTGGAGCTACTATGAGTTGACACGTGTATCTCATATGAAAATATTGTGAAAAAAAGAATTCGATACAAAATTATACAAAACCATCAACCAGCAGCTGTTCAATTACATAAGAGTAATGACACTTGACAACAAAAATATCCCTTCTATGAATCTGTTCTTGAGGCAAGTCAGAACTCTGATATCCTCTAACTGCTAATTAAGGGCAATATATTTGAATAAAATCAATGTTAAAAATCTACAAAAACAGTTCCAAACTCAACAGAGACCACTTCAAGAAATCTCTCCAAAAAGCAGTAAACAAGTATACTGTAATGATAACACCAATATATCTCTTATCAACAGAGAGGGTTAAAAATAACCACTTGTAAGGGAATTCCCAGTCTCTATTTTCAGTTACCATGATATACAAAATACAAATCTAAAATTCTAAATAACTGCACTGAATCTGGTTTTATAATCCAAAAGACATTTCTTCAGCAACAAGAACTTCTAATAAATATGACATTTTTATAATAAAATCACAATTTTTAAAAGTAAATTGTATTTTTCCTAACTATACAAACCCAAGGTCCTTTACATTACGAATTTCTTTCAGCAGAGGCTGGAAACGGCCGTTGAACTTTCGAACAAGGTGGTTAGGCAGTTGACTATCGTCAGGGAGGCACAAGTACCACCTGCCCGGATGTAAACATTCCAATTTGCCTTTCGGTCCAGGTCTCAGATTGAGGGGTGGCATGAGGTGGTCATGAAATGTAATGTAAAGGACCTCAGGCTTGTAGTTAAGAAAATTACAATTTACTTTTAAAAATTGTGATTTGTTCCAACACAATATACAAACCGTCGGTCCTTTTCATTAGGAAGACTCACTGGTTGGAAGGAGGAATCTGAGTGAGTCTTTATGAACTGACTGTAGTTCACCACACCTTGTCTTCCCTTCCTGGTTGACAGAGCGAGGAAGGGAAAACTACCTCTGACAAAATGATCGGGTTGTAAGAAACGCGGGATCAATTGTCAGACTTTTGGGTCCCTTCACATGAAAGAGAAATCGTCAGTTCATGCAAAGTATGCTAGGAAGAACTTGGAGTCTGTAACATTAAGGCAATCACAAGCACTGGGTTTGTCTTGTCATGGTCTCCTTCTCCCTCTTGCAAGGGGAAGGAGTGGGGTTGCTTCATAAACTTGAACGGAAAATAGAACGGGAGCTCCCGTTGAGTGCTTACCTGCACTGACTGCCAGATCCAGCATGTAACAGCACGTCCACTCTCTGCCAACAGGAAGAGAGCCAGGATGGGGAGAAAGAAGAGAGGCCAGTCACTCCACATTCATTCTCCCAATCACAACCGTACATCTCAGGCGAGATGCAACCTGTACTGTTAGAGGAGCCGGGTAAGCTACACAACTTGTTGAGCAGCCACCACAGGACCCAAGGAAAAAGTGTCCAAGGACTTGTGAGCAACATCCCGGAGGTAGGAGGAGGTGAAGGTGGTCTGTTGGGACCACACACCTGCCTTCAGCACCTGAAGAACTGATGTTCTTCCGGATTGCAAGGGACGGACCAATGCTGTGGACTTTGTGAGCTCTTAGATGAAGCGCACCAGTGTTGTCTTCTCCAGCAACAGAATACGCTCTCTTTGTCATCTCACGAAGCCAGAAAGAGATCGTGTTCTTGGGCACTTCTTTCTTGGCCGAGCCAGTACTAACGAAGAGTCGTCGACACTATGGCCAGACACGTTGAGTCCTCTTCAGATAGCGCCGCAGCACTCTAACAGGACACAGTAGCATCTCTTCTGGTTCATTACCTACAAAGTCCTCTAGGGAGGGGATTGTGAAAGACTCGAACCGTGCGTCAGGGACCAAAGGATTCTGAGTCTTCACCACAAAATCCAGGATGAAATAGAGCGTAACTGATCCCCATCCCCTCGAGTATTTAACATCAAAGGAAAGTCCGTATAGTTCGCCAACTCTCTTCGCTGATGCCAGGGCCAGCAAGAAGACGGTTTTGAGGGTCAGATCCCTGTCTGACAACTCTCGTCAACGCTAGAATGAGAGTCACATCCCACACAGGGAACCTGAGATCCCTGGGTGGGCTAGACCTTTTGAAGCTTCTCATCATTAGAGAAATCTTGAAGGAGGAGGAGATACCTACTTTCCAGTTGCAAGACTAGGCCGAGTGCAGCGCAGTGGCCTTTTACAGCTGAAACAGAGAGATACTCCATCCACAACACCAACCACAGAAGACGGACTACTTTCCCTGGTACACTGCTGTGGAGGATCATCTGAGATACCCGGCCATCTCTATTGCTGCGCGACGCGAAAAGCCTCTCGCTCGCAGGAGATGGTGGATAACCTCCAGCCGTGAAGACACAGGGACTGCACTGCCTGGTGATACCGCTCCACATGGGGTTGACACAGCAGGTTGGACTGGGGGGATATCTCTCTCAGCACCTCAGAAAGGAGGGTTAGAAGCAGGTTGGGCCAGGGGGGGATCTCTCTCGGCGCCTCAGAAAGGAGGGTTAGCAGCAGGTTGGGCCAGGGGGGGATCTCTCTCGGCGCCTCGGAAAGGAGGGTTAGCAGGTTGGGATACCACGCCCATTTGGGTGCCACCAGAATCATTCTGAGATTCGGAGTGATCATTACCTGGTTGATCACTGCAAATCAGACAGAACGGAGGAAAGGCATATACGTTGAGGTTGTCCCACGGGTGCTGGAATGCATCTTCCGCAGCGGCCCATGGGTCCGGCATAACAGAGCAGAAGACCTGGAGTTTTCTGTTGTGTCGGGTGGTGAACAGGTCGATGGCTGGACGCCCCCACAGGTCAAACAGCCTTTCTGTGACTTCCAAGTGAATGGACCATTCAGTTCCGATCACCTGATTCTGGCGGCTGAGCTTGTCTGCCACGACATTCCTCTTGCCTGGAAAGCACCTGACTGACAGCTCTATTGGCCACGGCCCACTCGTGCACCTGCATCGTCAACTGGTGAAGCAGGAAGGATACTAGAACCCCCTGCTTGTTGACGTATGCCACTACCGTGGTACTGTTGCTCACCAGTACCACGGAGTGTCCCATCACTCGATCTCAGAACTCTTGGAGAGCCAGGAAGGCTGCCTTCAGTTCCAGGATGTTGATGTGAAGGTGCTTGTTGTCTCAGTGCCACATTCCTGAAGTCAGCAACTCCTCCAGGTGTGCGCCCCATCCCTCGGTCGATGCGTTTGAGAACAGCAGCATGTCCAAAGGGGGAGTATGTAGGGATACTCCTATCAAGAGGTTACTGTCATCCATCCAACAGCGAAGGTCCCGTCTCACCTCCTCAGAAAGAGGAATGAGAAAGGACTGGGGGTCTTGGGACTGAGACCAATGCTCCTTTAGTCTACATTGTAGAGATCGTAGGTGAAGACACCCATGAGGTACCAGCTTCTCCAGCGACAACAAGTGACCGATGACGACTTGCCATTGCCGGGCTGGCTGTTCCTTGTCGAGACAGGAACAGCTGTGCTTCCTGCCTGAATCTGCTGATACGAGAGTCCGAGGGAAAGACTTTCACTGCTACCGTGTCTATCAGCATGTCCAGCATGGCAAAACTCGAGGAGTCAATCCCTGTCCTGCAGCAACTGTGAGCGGGAGCTCGCCAGGACGAGCCCAAAGCAGAATGCCCTGAATTGGAAGACCGTCTCCCCGAGGATAAAGCGGAGGTACTTGCGAGAGGACGGATGAATGGGTATTTGGAAATACACATCCCTCAAGTCCACTGTAAGCATTTAGTCCTTCTCCCTGATGGAGAGAAGCATGGATCGCACTGTTTCCATCGTGAACTGAGTCTGGCAAACAAATCGGTTCAGGGAAGAGAGGTCTATGACTGGTCTCCATCCCCTGTAGCTTTAAAAGACACAGCCTGGAGACTGGTCCGACACGACTTCCACAGCACCCTTGCTCAGCATGGCTTGCACTTCTTGCTGAAGTGCGGAGTCCTTCAGAGTTCCTTGGACGTATGTGCGGAGACGGACTGGAGTGTAGGTGTGGGGAGGCCGAGACTCGAAAGGTAGTAGATATCCCTCCCGAAGGACATCCACTATCCAGGTCTCAGCTCTGTGTCGTTGCCATGTTGACCAATGGCTCGCCAGGCACCCCACCACCTTCGTCAGCATTTGGGGGGGAACTCCGGCCCTAGCATTTCCCTTTTTTCTTCCCCTTGCCCCCTTTTCCGGACTGGAAAGCGGGCTGATAGGGGTGGGTAGACCCACCCTTTCTAGAGGAAGAAGAAGGCTGGGTGTTTCCATGGTATCACTTCAAAGACTGGGGACTTCTTAGGGCCGAGGAAGAGCTAGCCTGACCCGAGGGCCTGGCCGCAGTGGAACGCAAAGACACGGAAGTCTTGGCCACTGCCTGGTGGACAAGGCGGTCGCTGTCATCGGCCCAGTGCTTGTCCACTGCAGCGTCCACCAACTCTCTAGGGAACCCAGCAGTGGTCCGTTCCATTCCGCAGGGTCATTGCCAACTCGGACACCACGGACCTGGAGAAGCGAGAAAGAACGGCGTCCCTTCACTTCAGGACCAGGTTAGCCCACAGGTTTGCCGTCTGGTGGGCGAGGTAGGAGATAGCCCTACCTCCAGACTGGCACGGTCTCCCGAAGGCGGAGTCCTCCCCGGGTTCAATAGCACCCGAGGAAGCAGCCACCTTGGATACTGTGAAGGACCACAGATCCAGCCAGGAAGGCCACCATGGCAGTGGCTTCCAGGGTTGTAAGCTTCTTGCTGAGAGAGGGAGATGCTCTCTGCAGTAAGCTGCTGCAACGAGAGACCCGGATCTAGATGAACCAGGTCCAGGTCAACCTGCTTAGGCAGCAATGACCTCTCTGATGGTTCATAGAAACGCTTCTGGCGAGGCTGAGGAGGGGGAAGGAGCTTGTCCAAGCGGTTCAATCGGAGAGAATTGTCCTGCCCAGACACAAGACTATTCACCTGATCGAGTACCCTAATGGCAAGCGTGGACCATGGCAGCCCCACCGAAGCCTTGGGTTCCTTCTTGGGTGCCCAGTAGGATTCAAGGTGCGACAGACGATCCACAGATGAGGCCATGGTCCCTTCCCCAAGGTCGTTGTGCCGACGAATCAGCGCAATTACCTCAGCAAACATCCTCTGTATCTCGGGGGTGTCCGCATCCTGGGGAGGAAGACCCTCGAGTCCTTCCAGAGTGCGGTCCTCCCGATCTACTCTCCCTGCAGGAGGGAGAACCTTGGCAGACCCCCGTGATCCTTTCTGCACCACGCAGGCATAAGACCTGGTCGAATCAAGGACCAAGCCAGGCACGTACGCCCCCGAGGTAGAACTCTGGAGAGAAAACCCGCCAGAGTTCTTCCTGTCTGACTCACGCCCCCTGGAAGGAGCCCAGGAGGTAGAGGGGACAGGCGAGGAGGATCGGGCACTCCCACTGGCCTTGCTGGCAGAACCAACCCACAATGGTGACGGCAGACCGGGTCGAGGAAAGTGCTTTCGTCTGGGCGAAGCGGTCTCCCGAGGAGAGCGGAGCGGCTTGCACGAGTCGAGCCGTGCGCTCACCTACCCCGAGCCAGGCTGGCCACACAGACATGGCCAGGGACTAGGAGGAGTCAAGCGCACGGCTGGCTGGTACAAACTTGCACTGTCCTCTTGACACGCCCCAGTCTTCTTCAAGGCCGAAACCTCTTGAGAAGACTGAACAGGGGACCTCTTCTCTGCTTTTCCAGGTGTCCGGACTCGAGGGACTGGTGCACCTTCCCGGGAGCCTGGCTTGGTGCTAGAAGAAGTACCAGCAGGAAGAGTTGAGGCACCTGCATGCCCAGACTCTTTCTCTCACCCCACGCATGAGCCTGTACGGAGAGAGGTTTCTCCCATACCAGAATGGGGTGCTCAGGTTTCCTTAGAAACCCGGGTGACTCGTGAGTGAGTGCCCGACGCAAACTCGCTGGCCTTAGAAGCAGACTTCTTCAGCGCAGCAGGGGAGTGCGAACCATGGTTTACAAGCCCTTGGCTCCCGATGCGACTGACCCGGGGGGCAGCACAGCGGTTCCCTGATCCGTGGATTGGGGAGAGCCAGCGAGAGATCCCACTGCCTTCCCTGTGGGAGGCAGTCCCTTAAGAGGTCTCGGCGCGAGACTTCTTGGGGGGGGGGCAGGCTTGTTCTTCCTTGGCTGGGGGGCCTTGGAAGGAGAAGAGGAAGAAGAGGCAGCAGACGACGACGTAGATGAAGATGAAGACAAGGACACCTTTCTCGATCTCTTCTTCGACATCTTCCTCAGGATCAAAGTTAAGTCCCCAAACCACAAAGGAGCACCAGAAACAGCAGGAGCAACCAGGAGGGGCCACAGAAGCAGGCATAACCAGGGGGGCCACAGAAGCAGGCATAACCAGGGGGACCACGGAAGCAGGAGCAACCTGGGGGCCCACAGAAGCAGGAGCAACCAGGGGGGCCACAGAAGCAGGAGCAACCAGGGGGGCCACAGAAGCAGGAGCAACCAAGGGGGCCACGGAAGCAGACGTAACCAGGGGGGCCACAGAAGCAGGCACAACCCGAGTAGTGGAGATGGTGCTCAGGCCAGCAGCTAGCGGGTCAGATACAGCACTGCGGGAGCCAGGAGGGCCCAGGGACAAAGCCAGGGTCAGAGGCAAGAGTGGCGCATGGGGAGCCAGGCGGGTTGAGTGTCAGGGAAGCGAGGAGTCAAAACCGTGGTCAACAATGAGCGTGGGTCAGCAGCAACAGGAGCAGGCATAGCCAAGTAAGGCACCAACGGCATCACCATGTGCGAGGGGGCCAGGAACCCAGGAGGCAGCGGCATGGACTGGAATGTGGCAGGCGCAGCCAAAAACTGGGTGTCGAGGTGCGAGGCCACCATCACAGGCAGCTTGCCAAAAGAAGACATGGTGACAGTTGTGGTGGTGGAAGCAGTGGCTGTGTGGGTCGTCACTGGAGCGCCAGACAAGTGAGACACCAGGCCCTCCAGTGACGGCAAGCAAGGTAGACCCAGGTGCAGCCAGGCAGATGTCAGATCGGGTACCTGGTCAACAGAAGACACTTCCACCCCCAAAATCCGAGGATAAAGTCGGGTCAAAGAGGGAAGCCTCTATTCACTCCAAGGGAAGAAATTCGCCCCCAGAGCGAGGAGAGGCCCCAGAGAGGGTGTCCTGAGCAACCGCTCCCCCGCGGCCTTCCACATCCGACAAAACAATTGAGGAATGGGAGGGGGAGTCCTCACCCAAGGGAGAGGCAGCAAGAAGAGGAAGCTTGCTGGGAGGGAGAAACGCCCCCAACGGATCAGCCACCACAGGAGTCGTCAGGGGCGTTACCCTCGGACGTCCTTGGCGGGTTTCCTACGGTAGTGTCTCCTCCCCTCAAATTTCCTCCATTGCTCGGGAGACCAGGAACAACACTCGCTACAAGATGAAGCGTGCGAACACACATCCCCTGCAAATGGGGCAGAGGGCATGTGGGTCCATGTCAACGCTAGATCTAAAGATATGAAATTTCTTGCCTCCTACCCCAGGACACACACTGGGGATAGGAGGGCTTAAAGGGCTTATCAACATTCATTCTAAACAGTCGGGCAGAGAGTGAGAGAAACAACATCCGCAGTCTACGACGGCCGAAAGCAAATTGGAATGTTTACATCCGGGCAGGCAGTACTCCCGCCTCCCGGACAGTAGTTAACTACCTAACCACCTTGTTCGAAAGTTCGATGGCCATTTCCAGCCTACGCTGAAAGTAATTCCTAATGTAAAGGACTGATGGTTTGTATATCGTGTTGGAACAAATTTGAAACGGGATAAATAATAATTAAAAAGTTAAAGAAGGGACCAAAAGGAACATAAAAAACATAAAAGGCAAAAAGCAATAAAGCTGAGGCTGAAGGGCATGCTGCTTTAGTATATTCAGTGTGACAGGCAAGGCACAATGTAGGTAGTATACCTCCAAACAACTGAGTTCCTTCTGTATGATTATTTAGCATTAAAAATTATCTCAAAATCTCAAAAATGAAAACTGTGGTGCACAGCCAGCATGAGCACCAAAAAAAGAATAGTGAGCATATACTGAATGCCCTTTAATACAAGTTATAAATACATTGTTATATACAATTGCAAAGCCCAGGTACAGTGTCCTCATTGACCTCAAGGTCAGAATACCGTGCAACTCCAAAAGAATAAACAAGACCCGACAGTTTGAGCAACAATTACACGATATAAAAAAAAGCAACAAGGAGTGAACTCTTTATCTTGAAAGAGAGACAGAGATAAATGGTTAATCTAAAGACATCAGGCAATCTTATGTCAGTCTGATCACATGATGTCACAGTAGAGGAAGAGGGCCAGTGTATTCTACCACAGTAACCAGTGAGACAGTACAATACAGGGGGTTAGTCATGAAAATTATATCAAAATACAGTAATTATTGAATATTCCTCAGTGAATGCGCAAGTTTTCTGCAAATAATGTGTATATACATTCCACTGAGAAATCCGCTAATAGGTGAGTCCGCGAATTGCGAGACCGCGAATATGGGGGGTTTGCTGTATCACTAAAAAGGAAAGTGAGGCCATCATGAAGTATACAAATAAAGAATACAAATGACAATCTTGAACATAACATGATTAGCAAGAACAGTACTTCAACTAAGAAGCTTTAACAAATACAGGTTGAATATTTACTTCCATACACTATTACCATTACAAATGCAATGCCAAGTTATTATAAAACTAACACACTCCTGGTTCAGGAATGCAGTACAGGTACTGTATACATGCATGTGAACACAGGTGATAACTGAAGTAATACACAATTACAGATGAAACGTAAAAAAATACCATATCATAAATGCTGTGAACTGTTACTCTCCATAGTATTATAGTGCATGCATTTGACCTTCACAGAAATGTGACCTTATCTTTCTATTACAGATAACTGATAATGTCTAACAATCCCAGCCAAATCTGAGATTCTTCTGATAAGATTACAATATAACCAAATTATCAGACATGTTATCAGAAAGGTCATTTACACCAGTCATAACTATTTTTAAACAGGAAATACAGGATATGAGAAGAACCCAGCCATAATTTTCTGATTAACCAAGAGAGCTTGCGTTCATTACCTCTCATAATTACTTTAAAAGAGTAAGAACCTGAACACAAGATATCTTGAATAACATTCAAGTCCTCAAAACCCATATCATGTTTCTTAATGTTACAACAGGTATTCATCAATCAAGGGTACAGACATAGCCTAATATCTCATAATATTTTTAAAACATGCAGCTCATTAAAAATTATTAAAGCCTACTCATAGTAGAGTAATCTATACTGAAAAAGGAAATATTCAATGTTTCTTTTGTATGTTTGATCTTTTCACCTATTTTTATCAAAAAGACCCATGAGAAAAACAAATTAATTTGATAAGCACAACATTTTCGTCAATACACATCAGCCCTTGTCTCAATGGACGAGGGCCGCAGTGCACTGGTCAAAATACACAGTAATGGCATAATAAAATTTATGTTTCTTGGATGGGCCTTTTAACCCTTTTGCTAATCAAGATTGACCTCCTCAGTCACTGAAAGGTCCCATCCATAGCATGGGACTGACTTCAGCCATCATTCTTTTGGTTCTAGTTAGGCAGCTCATAAGAGATAGTGTTTCCTTCGTCAATTTAAGGAGCTTTTGTCTATATTCAAGCAAGAAATGGCAACATCTGATTTCCAACTTACAAGATAATCTCTGGGCAAGGGCTACACCTTCAGTAACCATCAAAATGCCATGTAGGGATGAGGTTTCTCTCAAAGATGAAGTAGTACAGAGGCTTTTAAATGGAAATGACAATGATAGTAGTAGACCTGAACTATCAGACAGTTCTGATTGTGACAGCAGTGAGTACGGTGGTGTTTATTATATCATAGTTATAGACAAACCAATCTTAGATAATTACTTAACTTCAGGTTTTGTCAGAGATGATCATAAACCAGAAGAAACGACAAAGGAGGAAGCAGATTTGTCAAGCCCCAGAGGTTGTGTGAATAAACAAAGAAAACGTGACACAATTTGTGAACGGAAGACCACTGAATATTTAATTCATAAAAAATCAGTGCTCTGAAGCATTTACTGGAGATAATAAATATACATTTTCTACAGAATGTCAGGTCCATTTTTTAATTTTTTTTTTCTAAGTTTTCTGCAGATGGAATTTTTTAGCCAAAAGCAAGCATTTAAGGTTTATAATGAAGATTTTAAACTGAATAAGAAAAATAATGTTGCTTTACTCCATGCTTTGAGAGGTATCACACTGAAATGAATCACCAATAAAAGCTATGGGTACATACTTCAGTACCTGAATTATCTGTACTGTATATCATTTGCATATTTTATCATTCAACAATAATAACACATAATAAAACATAATAGTAGTGTGGTAAAAAAGCAGACATACCTTATCTATGTAGTTATCATAATTTGGAAAATTTGGTCATCACAAATAAAAAAATCCTAGAATCACAACTTTTGAAAGTAAATTGTATTTTTCCTAACTATACAAACCTGAGGTCCTTTACATTGGGAATTACTTTCAGTGTAGGCTGGAAACGGCCGTTAAACTCGAGCAAGGTGGTTAGGCAGTAACTACCGCCAGGTAGGCGGGAATATCCGCCTGCCCACATGTAAACATTCCAGTTTGCCTTTCGGTCCAGGTTCAGATTGAGAGGTGGCATGAGGCGGACATAGTATGTAATGTAAAGGACCTCAGGTTTGTATAGTTAGGAAAAATATAATTTACTTTCAAAAATTGTGATTTGTTCTGACACAATATGCAAACCGTCAGTCCTTTACATTAGGAAGACTCATTGGTTGGAGGGAGGAATCTGAGTGAGTCTCCTGAACTGACTGGAGTTCTGCACACCTGGGCTACTCCTGGTCGAAAGAGTGAGGAGGAGTACCGTGCCTCTGACACGTGATCGGAGTGTAGGAACTGCAAGATCAAATGTCAGATACTGGACCTTTTCGCATGAGTGAGGAAACGTAACTCCTACGAAATAGGCTGGAAGGATCTAGAGTCGGAGGCAGTAAGGAATAGCCGAGATAGGGTTCCCTTATTGCCAGTCTCTCCTTCCTTCCCTTGGTAGAGGAAGGAGCAGAATTGCTTCTATAATTCTATAAGAAAAATAGAACGGGTGCTCGATGTGTAGTCTTACCGCATCAGCGCCAGTTCCAGCAGCTATTGGTTCGAGTCCTATTCTCATCCCAAAGGAGAAGTTGGAGGATGGGGAAGGAGGAGGAAGAGAGGCCAGTCACTCTCGGAATCCTTCTCACTTCCAGAACCAACACGATGTGTCCTTAGACACCCTTTCCTTGGGAGAGAGAGAGTACTAGCGAAAATGTTGACGACATCCAGGTTAGGAATATTGAGCCTTCCGTTAAGTACCACAGCTCCTAATAGGACAAAGTAACGAATGATCTGGATCATTGACACAAAGTCCAAGGAGGAGGGGAACCAGGAGGACTCGAACCTGACAGTAGATGCCAATGGATTCGGAGTCCACCTACGACATCCGAGAAGATTCGGAGTCCAACTACGACATCCGAGAAGGAGTCAAGTATGATCCCCATCCCTGATCTTCCATCTTCTACGCCAAGGCCGGAGTAAGATGAAAGATGGTCCTAAGAGGGTACATCTCTATCCGACTCCTCTCATAAGGCGCGTGCAGAGCACAGACAGGGACCCTAAACGAGAGTCACATGCCACCCATGGAACAGTTCCCTGGGACAGCACGACCGAAGAAGCTTCTCGTCCGTAGCTAACTCTCGACTGAGGAGATGAAGGCTACTTCTGATAGAACACTAGGTCGCAAGGGCATATGTTCTTCACAAATGAAAGGGAGAGAAGCAACCCTCGGCGGAGAAGACAAGGAAGTCCAGACTTGACGAGCGACTCTGACCTAAGAAGAAGTTCCGTCAGCGACACCACCAGCGAAGACGGATCCAGTCCCTGGGACAGTGTTGCAGAGGACTTCAAGGGATATCCAGCTATATACGTTGCCGCTCGGCAAGAAAGCCTGTGCTTGCAAGGAAAGCTGGAAGGTCTCCTAGTCCTGAACACACAGGGATGTAATGCCTCAAGAACCGCTTCTTGTGTAGCTGCTACAGGAGGTTGGGTCAAACAGAACTCCAAAGGCGAAGTCTTCAAGTATTTGTCTGTAACTCGGGGTGAGCAATGCTTGTGAACCCCTAGCGAAACGGACAAATACAGAGGGAAAAAACATAGATATCAAGTTTTCCCCAAAAAGACAGAATACCTCACCATAGCGGCCCCTGGTCTGGTATATATATATGAGAGAGAGAGAGAGAGAGAGAGAGAGAGAGAGAGAGAGAGAGAGAGAGAGAGAGAGAGAGAGAGAGAGAGAGAGAACGTAGATATCAAGTTTTCCCCAAAAAGACAGCATACCTCACTGTAGCAGCCCCTGGTCTGGTATGAGAGAGAGAGAGAGAGAGAGAGAGAGAGAGAGAGAGAGAGAGAGAGAGAGAGAGAGAGAGAGAGAGAGAGAGAGAGAGAGAGAGAATCACTATCGGCTTGTTGTGCAGGGAGGCAACAGAAGGACGGTAGAGATTTCTCAGTCGAGCAGTCTCTCTGCATGAATCTTCGTGATGAACGAAGGAAAGAGTGAGCAGCACGTTCTGTCCCGATTACTCAAGCCCAAGGCCAGGCTTGCCTACCAATACACCCCCCCTAGGAATGCATCTGGTTAACTGAGCTGTCGAGTGTGCAACAGAACACTCAAGTACTTGCAAATGTCGATAGATGAAACAGGAGGAAAAAAACAGTTACCTCTTGTTTGTCGATAAATGCCACTACTGTGGTTTTGTTGTTCAACAAAACCAGTGATTCAACAAAACCAGTGTGTCGCAAACTCATCCTGAATTCTCGGACGGCCAAAAGGCTGCTCTGAGCCCAGGACGGTGATGAGAAGGTACTAATCGTCTCGGTCACACACCTTTAAGACAAGGTCTTACCAGTGTGCACCTATTCCTCAATCAGTGAATCCATAAGTAGACACAAGATGTGAGGGGAATATGCAAGCATATTCGAAGGTTCCTTCAATCAAGCATTAGCCTAACCCTTTCCTAATACTTCGAAGAAGAAAGGACGGAGGAATGGAAGCAGACTTTCATTCTCCACCACGGGGAAGCTACTGCAAGATGACAGGGTACAGAGACAATGAGCTCCAACAGGGCTGGCATTTCCCAAATTAGGGAGCATGGGAGAGGAGGTGGGATGGAAATTCGATGAAAAGAATTGCCGAGACCTAAGGGAAATGGCCCCTCAAGAAGAAGGTTCAAAGGGGAATTCTGTGTCTGCTATCTTCCATGCTCAAACCCTAAGGTTCAAGACACAAGAATGAAGCCCAGCCGAGCAACTGAAGTAGCTGGCGGGCAGTATTGAGACACCTGGCGTCTCGGCACCCAGACACCTGGGTGTCTCGGCACTTTCTCTCGTCCTGTGCCTCTCGTCAGGAGAGCGCTCGAGATTCACAGAATTCGAGCTATCCACGAGACTCCCAAAAATCGGGAGCAGCTGCTTCAGTTTCCTAAGAGATCGAAAGAGCCAAGCACAGTACCATTCTTAGACGCAGATTTCCAAGACTGGCAACGAGGGCGTGGCCTCGAGAGGCCGCTCTCAGCCCCCCAAAACGCAAGACCCCACAGGAGAATGCGAATCAGTTCCCGCCCGAGGGCGGGAAGAATAACGAGAAAACTTGTCTCCCAGAAGAGAGTCAGTCCCTTAGAAGTCCCGCAGGACTCCCGAAGGGAATCTCTTCCCTGCTTCTTCTGGTGTTCGAACCGACAGGATCGAGACACCAGGCTGGGAACCTGACCAAGCACTGGCAAGCACTCGAGGAGCGCTTGTGGTGTTGGCAGGAAGAGCTGAGACACCTGGGTGCCTCGGCCCTTTCTCTCGCACTGCTCCCAAACTTGGCCGAGGAAAATCTCTCCAGACCAGATCGGGATACTCGATATTCCATAGAATCTCTAGCACTCGGAGCGGCTCACGAACGAGCACCCGAAGCAGCCCCCTTCTTAAAGACGGAACCTCTAGGACTGGGAACGGGATCGCAAACCGAGGTCAGCACGCCCGCGGCTTCCGAAACACAAAACCCAGGGCTATGCGAATTGGTTCCTAACCCGAAGGTCGGGAAGAGCCAATGAGAGACCCACTGCCTCCAGCCTTCCTCTCCTTCGGCTGACAGAGGTCTGTCCGATTTTCGGGACCCCCTTGGACCTCGGGAGAGGAAGGGAAGACGCAGCAGAAGACGATATCGAAGATAAGATGAACATGGCGGCAGCTATTTCCACAGGGCAGCTTCCTTCACCTCCACTCCTACATCTTCTACAGGATGGTGGACACGAAACATCGTAACCTCCAGGGCAGTCAGGCAGGAACACAACGGAAGCAGCCCAGGACACCACCATCAGGAGAAGCAGCAGGCTTGATCAGGACAGCGATGCAGGAGCTACAGCAGCGGTTCAGAGGGCAGGAGCTACTGCAACGGCCAGGAACGTCACTTCCACAAGACGACTTCCTTCACCTTCACTCCAACATCTTCTACAGGATGGCACACATTGTAACCTCCGGGGCAGCTGGCAGGAACACAACAGAAGCGGCCCCGGACACGACCACAAGAAGTAGCAGGCACGATCAGAACAGCTGATGCAGGAGCTAAGTTAGCGGTTTGGAAGGCAGGAGCTACTGCAACGGACAGAAATGTCACATGAAAGTCACCAGCAATGACAGGAACGATCAGGGCAGCTGCAGCCGGAGACCAGGAAGAGCAGCCCAGAGACTGTCATCGAGTCAACAAGAGCATAACACAGGGAACAGTAGGAGCAGATGGACCACAGATACGCCAGAGGTAGTGCAACAGCATACATGAAGACCAGCAATGACAGCGATCGATCCACATCGGCAGGAACAGAGTGAGAACGATCCTGACGTGGAAATATGTCATCTAACCAGGTAATGTGGTCGATCCCGAAGCAACACTAAATGAACATCGGGACTGCTTCATGCGAGATATCCTTTGAGATATCCAGTCAACTAATGCTGTGTCTGCGATGCTCACTGTCAACCTGAAAGAAAAGCAAAGATGACTAGTAGAGGGAGACTCCTCTCGCTACAAGGGGAACTGCACTACGCAGCGCGAGTAGTACTCTAGAAGAGGTCGCCCAATCGCTCCCTGCCCCAGTGGTCTTCGCCCGACGAGCGAGTGAAGAGGGCGAAGGAGAGAGATCTACTAAAGGGGAAAAGGAAGAACCTACAGGAAGAGAAAAAGGAGAGGGGAGGCCACCAATCTAATATCTCCGAATGTACAGGGGCGCCTTCAGTATCTACATAAAGGGCTGCTGGAAGAGAAGCATTACCACTCAGTTACGCTTCTAAAATTACGCCCTTGGCCGTCAAACCCATGACAAAGTGCAGGGAACAACGGCTTATGCAAGGTTATCACAAATCGTGGGTTTGTATTAATAAATATCAAACACACATATATATACACAAAAATACAGAAAGATCCTACCGGGATAATAAGAGCTTAACGACAGTCAGGCAGAGAGAACCAAACACACGTCTGCAATGCATGACGGCCAAAAGCAAACTGGAATGTTTACATCCAGGCAGGCAGGTATTCCCACCTACCTGGCGGTAGTTACTGCCTAACCACCTTGCTCAAGGGTTTAACAGCCGTTTACAGCCTACGCTGAAAGTAATTCCTAATGTAAAGGACCGACAGTTTGTATATCGTGTCGGAACAATTAAATAATTCTGTAATATATACAAAGCTGAGCTCATACTAATAATCCCCTCTTCAATTTCCTCATGCATGAGTAATAAAGTGACAATAATAATACTGAAGAGAATTTTCACCACATTACACTGCACTTTTAATCCAACCACAACAGCTTTGACAACAGCATTAACTTTGCCTTGATTACGTTAAATCCATAGTCTTGCTCTAAGGATTTTCAGACCACACTCCAGTACAGGCAGTCCCAAGTTAACAGTGGCCTTGCTTATCGGTGATCCAGCTTTACGCCGCTTGTCTAGCAACGACAATAACTGGATTTTCAGTGCCGATAACCAAAGGTCGGTGCCAATACCCACCTAACAGAGGTGACGATACCGATTTATCGGCGCCGTTATTCATCGATTTTCGGTTATCGTCACACCGTCAGGGACAGAACCCCGCCGATAACCAGGGACTTCCTGTATGGTGCAAAAATTAAACAAACTAGCTATCTTTTCAAATTTCAAAACAAACTAGGTATCTGCTCAAATTTCCATAATGTCAGTGGTTATGGCTTAAAGAAATCTCTTCAATCAGAGATACTAGTGTAGCAATTTTTTTTAAATATGTATAAAAAGTCATGAGATTATTGTTTTTAATATTAAAACCTGGATATGAAAACAAAATTAAAGACATGAAAATAAAAAGCCCCAATCATTTTAGGCTATTTTCACTCAAATTTCTAAACAGAACTGGGCTTTTTTTTTATAACTAGAAAGTCACAGAATTCTAATTTGGAGAAAATTACTAAATAATTCAAGCTTTGATAAACCAAGTTGTATAAAATCCTATACTAGGTTAGATAAAAAATCCAATAATTCTAGTTTTGATAGAAAAAATTATAATTCAATTAGGATAATAAAGTACAATGACTGAATACCCATCATCAGTTAGATAAGTCCTTGATGTTACTTTGCATATCAAATTTTCATTAATAAAACACCTGTACTCCATTGCATGTTTGAATAGTTAAAAAATTATTTTTCTGAATACCCATCATCAGTTAGTTACGCCCATGACGTTACTTTGCATATCAAATTTTCATTAATAAAACACCTGTACTCCATTGCATGTTTGAATAGTTAAAAAATTATTTCAGTTTGATAACCATTCCAAATCAATGAAATTCAAATGTTAATTGTCATGATATGGAAACCTCTAAAACTAATGCTATTATTTCCAGCCTTTTGTTTACATAAGGCCTATTCTGAACCTACTCTACCAGGCTTTACTGAATACAGCACCCACGCAATTTCCTTTCAGGGTAATTTTAGGCTTATTCTAGCGTGAACTTAAAAAATTTTATATACAGGTTCACAATCCTTTATCCAAAACCCTTGGGGCCAGCTGTTCTTCAGTTTTTGGATTTTGGATTTTATTTCCAACAAAAATATTCAGCAAAACTTAAAAATATAGCCTACAGCATCAAAAAGAACCATGTATCATGTGATCCTTAAAATTTTGTCCTTAAATGCAAATCTTCATATATTCAACTAGGCTTACCAAACTTGTGGTTTGTCTGAGAATTCATGACTATCTCTTATAATTAACAACCATTTATTACTGCGTGCAAAACACTGGCAAAAAAAAAACAAATTGATAAACAACTGTTCAACAATGGTAGTTACACGTTTATTACAAGCTGCAGTACAGTTGTCGACTTGTTAAAAACTTGCTCATTTTCTATGTGTTTCCAATAAATAAGAATAAAATGACCACTTCATTTGAGCTGCAGGCTGTAGCTGTGGCTGAAGAAACAAATAATGTGCAGGTTGCAAACTTTTTTGGATGAGGCAAAAGCAACATCCAAAACTGGTGAAATCAAACCTTTATTTCATTTCATTTACTGCATTTATAAAGAAAGCTAGCAGCATTTTTTTACACCCAGCTTTGATAATTTAAAAAAAACTAAAGGCAGTTTAAAATGATCATCATTCCCATTATAATTATTATCTGACCTTTGCAATTTAACATCTGTCAGTGTAACACCCTAACTGGGGACAACAGAGCACTTCCTATCATTCACACACTTTACATCTCATTCATGTGTGGTGCCATCCCTGCAATTAGGTTATAAATTATGCCTCGCAAAGTCACGATATGAGACTATACATTAATCACATGAATTTTCACAATAAGTCACACTATAAACAGCATTACATTTCAGCTTCCTTCATACATTATGACGACACTACCCTAAAAAAAAAAAAAAAAATTTGATTGTAAACCTGTATATGGTAAAACCTGACAGAGTAAACTGCTTGCTAAATCAACATGTCCCTTCTTTTGTTAGCCATTTGCATTTCATAAGCTAGAGTAATCTGTTGCATCCTGACCCAACCTACCCATGCTATGGTGCCTTGTCCTGCAGAACTCATCTTAGGATGCCTTGCCCTATATCACCATCCACAGGTTTGTCCTACCTACCAAGTCCTAAGATGAAATGAAAAACTGCAAAACTCTTCTCAGTCTCACCTACTGTCCATGAAAAGAGATCTAAACCTCTAGCATTAGCTGAAAATGCTTGAGCATACAACATGCCTCTGAATATGCAAAGGCTAGCTTATATGAAGTATCAAGATGTGGGGATCTGGTGCTGGGTAAGGTTAAGGGAACTGTAGTTTTATAAAAATTAATGGTTATCCTCCCTTTCTGCCTAAGTAACACCATTTTCTCTTCTTCAGCCTTCTCTTTTAACATATTTCTTGATACTTTAATTTAAAGTTCCCAAGCCTTTACTTCTCAACACTTTCTATTGTTGCACATCTAGTACACTGGTTAAGTTCGGTTAAACTTGACAAGCTTGGCATACTACACAGGGAGACTACTTAACAAATTGCACACTAGCCTATTAATCCTATCCTAGCCCACCCTAGGGCACCATACTCTTAAGGTGTAAGTTAGATTGTAGTGTTTCAACAGTTCATAGAAAACTGGCATAAAATGCAGACTCGTCAGTCACGGCTTATTTGGGGAGTCAAGGGGCAAAGCCTCCAGCCAAGTTGGGGCACAGCATTCAAAGTTAGGTTAGGTTAAGGTATGTCTGGTTAGGATATATTCCCTATAAAATGCCTAGGCTACTACTATAGCCCTGACCCCTTACCCTGCATTCACTTCAAACACTGTAGACATTACTTGAAGTTGTGTGTGCTTCTCTAACCCAATATACTGCTTTATTCCTTCCACTTTGGCCTCTTTAAATTTTCCATCTTTAAGAATAAACCCTTTGAATGTGCCCCACTTTGATCAGCATTCTATTTGACTCGGTTCATGACTCTGCATACCAAATGATAGAGCATCAGGGATATAATCTTGCCTTCATAAAACCTGTAGGGCACAGGAGGCCTAAGTTTCGTACTCTTGGGTACTTAACTAGGTTGTTGGACATAATTAAACCATTCTAGGCGAAATCAGGGCGCGGACATTGCCCTCGGCACAACATGCCTAACATGAGTCTTAGACTAGCCTCCATTGGATACATGAACCAGGACACGTTAAAAATCGAAAACCGGCCATCATAGGCGCCTCAGTGGGAAGGTAACGTACACCTGTCCCACAGAATGTAGTGATTCGTGGGGCGGCCCCTAGAGGTACGACCCACAATACGACATGAATGGGATGAATGCCGGTTGTGATTACCTATATTTACCAAATCATACTGGATTACTCCGGAAAACGTCGAATTTCCTAATTTAAATAATCCTCCATCGGCAACTTTACAGAAAGTTTATTTCAACCTTGAAATAATAAATTATAAGCCACTAGTGAACACCTCTCCGCAATTACGTAAGAAATAGTGACGAAACGACACATAGATCGGCCCGGTTTAAAAGGGAAAATAACCCGTCGACGGCAGAACAATTTCGACGTATTCTTTCTTTCTTTCGGAGACCAAAGACGATTAAACTGAAGTGAAATAGCAAGGGGTTACCTGGGAGTTGGCCAAAAGCCTACTAGCTGCATTTCGAACAAGGGCCATAGCGTTCTTCTTATTATTATACAGACGAGAGCAGCTCTTCCGTGCTCACTGCCTTCTCAGCAGCCGACCAACTACGACCAAGGAGGAGTCGCTCTCACGGCAGAGTGGACAGAAACTCGGGGGATCATGTGTATCACATGAGATTGTACAGTTTCCATCCGCATTCAGCATTATTCACGAGAGGATTTCTCACAAAGTTGACGGAAAACGGCCTGTTTTTGACGTGACGAGCGGTCGTCCATCTCGTGAACCAGAGATTGAGTGCTATGAAATGTTATACTATGCGGGAAACACTGTAAAATTATGCATTTCATATCACTTTGATAGTAATGTCTCTTTTTCACGCTGTTGGTTATTTTCCTCTGTAGAGAAAGGTTATTCACCTTCTAGCAATACTTATAGCATTAAACATAATTCATAACTACAGTGTGTTACTTCGTTAAATGGTAGCTGATATAACCTACATATTATTGAACAAATGTGAACTATAGTCAGAGAGACAGACAGACAGATAGATAGATAAATAGATAGACAGATAGATAGATAGATATATAGACAGATAGATAGATAGATAGATAGACAGATGGAAGGGAAATTCCAAACGCTCCGTTGGTCCTCCATCAAAATATCCAATCGTTACAGTAATTTCGCACAGTCGCCGTTTACTCATCCTTGTCCGTCATTGCAGAACATAAACGTCACTGGTCACGTGATTTATTTGTAGAATCTGGCCAGAGACGTCAAAAACTTTCTTTTATTGTACCTGACTCCTTTACTAAATTTAAGTGTTGTATGCTCTAAGTATGGCAGTAATAATTCAGTATATATTACAGTATAATGACTAAATACGGGTTTACTTGTCTTTTATGAAGAACAGCCCCTGCGTTATGGATTTTTTATTCAATCGTATTACTCACTACATTAAAAGCAATTTTGGGTCAAAAATTTCCTAAAGGTATATCTCCGTGCAAAAATATCATTTTCACTTCAATTTCCATGAAAAATGAATAAAATACGGTGGACGTGTCTTTAAAGAATCTAATGAAAGTCGGCGATACTTGACGCTCAAGAGGACCAGACTGATTATCGATCAACTAAGCCACAATACTGCTGAAGTTCACCGGTTTTATATTTTGATAAAAAATTTTGGTATTGTTTATGAATCTGGGGTACTTTAAAGCCTCCAATGTATTTCGTTTAATTTTGTACCTTTATCCGGCACCCTGACTTTGACGTCTTTCTCTCGAACCGAGTGATTGTGTGCATCGTCTGCTTCAGTCACGAACGCTGTCTCCTTGTTCAAGGCATTTGGTAAACGTTGTTAAGGTGTGTATTCCTTATTTAACGCTGTTTGGCGTCCACAGTAAGTCCAAAGTAATCTATGGAAATTGATATTTATGGCGCAAGCTTCATATATTCGTGTCTTTTGGGTATAAGATGTTGAACCACTTGCTTGGCTAGAGACGGGGGAGACAAGAGATGCCATCCTTTGGGACGTTTGCGGTTAGGTTATGTCATTTTCTGATATTATTTCCGATGGGATGCCTGAGGTGTCCTACTGAAGGATAAATTGGGGTCTTTATAATGTTTTCCATGTAGTAGATATGACAAGGTGAACAAATTTGGCTGATATAAGTCGTATATTTACAGTGGATAGTCTGGGGGCCCTGGAGTAGGGATACTATAACAGAAGGGGTCTTATTTGACAGCTCACTTGGCGTTTGTTTGGTATATTTATTTCTCCCATTTCTGATGGCAGACACGTTTATCGTAACTGACCATTTATAATGTGACTAGGACAATCTCCAGGATATAATCTTAGAGCCCCCACAATAATAATTATTGCATAATGAATTGCCGAGGGCCCCAGCCTATTGTGAGAGGGAGTGGTCATCATGCAAGGTTTCATCCAGGCCATGTCCAAGGTTATCTCATTGCACAAAATTGCCACCACGCATAAAAGCTCAAAGACCCTTCCTCGATAACCAGTTGATATTAAGAGCAAAGATAGATTAGCAGATAGTTCCTTTCTGGGTGGAAACCTTTTCCTGACCATTGTGGTTGATTGCTCAGTCTAGCAAGGCTATGCATGATTGATCAGTCTGGGAGTCATTGCTCTATCTCATACCCCCCTTGTCCTCTCTTGGTATAATGTACTTTTGTAACCTGTTTGAGTTATCCAAACACTCAGGCATGTTTTAGATGCATTGTAAGATTTTTTTCACAATTTCTAATTGGGTTTATAGCTAAATTTTCCCAATGTATTGAACCTTGGACAAACAGGCTACCACCCATAGGATAGGGTTCATTACAAATTTTTCATGGCAGGTTATGCCTAAACTGGACACAAGGATCAGGGGCTCCACCTTTCTTGGGGCTTCATACTGTCAAACAATTCATCAGAAATCTTTTGGCAGAGTGGATAATCCTCACTTAATAGCATGTTTTCTAGTTTATTTCTAAATGATGGTTTTGTAAAATAATTTTTCGTCTTGTAAAGTTCTAAGTTTTATTATTTGCATTTTTATTCCCATGTGTTGGGTATAGGGTTCACAGTACATTACTTTGCCAAAGGCCTGTTGTGCTATTAAAAAGATTGATTTTGTTTCTTGGATTTATTAGGTTATATAGACATGAAACAACTCGGCATTGTTAAGAGGTGTAGTAACTATGAACTATGCTAATCTGCCAGTTCCTGATGTTGTGACAAGTTCATACTGTAAATTCAATTTTCATTCATTAAGAATAGGTTTTAACTAGCATTGCAGTGTAGCCTCCCATACAATATCTGTACAAAGAAAGTTCATATTTATTTTATTACACTGTACAATTGTGTTGTGTGAACATTTGCAGGGCAAAAGAAACCTCAAGTCACTAGTGGGTGGCTGTCCCATTTTGGAGGTGTCTCTCCCACTCTCTTTTCTCTCAAGCCATAGTTTAATCTTGGCTAGCTTTGGATCTAATGGTGTAAGCAGTGAGCCCACTTTCGATGTCATTTTCCACAAGTGTGATTGAAGTCTATTTACCATATGATTTTGTTTTCATGTTGGTGCAAATCAGCAATTAACCGTCAAAAGTTCAATTGTTTATTTTACAAGAACATTTCAAGCAGGTTATACTTCATATCTTTAGCTTATGATTTACAGAGGAAGGATAAACAGCTTTTGTTATGCCATACAGACGTTGTTAGGGTGACTAAGCAATTGTATGTACACAAACACTGTGCACTAAGAGATACATATACATAAAGAAATGCAAATTCATGCATATTTAAAACCAAGGAAATTTAGTGGGATTTAAAGTTGAAAAGGTAAAAAACTATAATTACAAAGTTTCTGGTTTTCTGTTGAAATGTTAACTTAATTCTCCCTCCTTCTTTTCCAGATGTCTCCTCGACCTCCACCCAATTCTTGTGACACGTTTGTGGTGCTTGGGGACTGTACTAAAGGTGGCCATGTTGTTTTTGGCAAGAATTCAGATAGGCCAAGTGAAGAAGTTCAGGAAATTATATATCGGCCACAAATGAAACATGAAGAAGGTTCTAAACTTAAGGTAAGTTACTCACTGGATGTTGCCAGTGCTTGAATAGACAAGTACATTAAAAAGTTGCTGTAATGAATCTGTTTTCTAAGAGGCTACAGACTTGTTTTTCAAGGGATTTCTATTTTCACTGGGATGAGGCATAGCATGATTGAACAGATTTGTTTTGTACATGGCACTAATTAGGATAAGGGTTGGCTGGCAAGACTACATTCAGGTGGATGTGCCTTCCTTATGTACATGCTTAATCACTTCTTCTGTGAGGTTATGTTAGTTTTTCACTTGGAAATTCTCCCTGAGTGTATTGACAGTAAGAGTGATCTAGGTACAGTGTTGTATACTTTATAAATAATATAACTGACATTGTCAACCCAACCATTGACCTGTCTTTACTTATCAATTTTCCAACCAAGTCAATCATTTATAATGTGATGTGATTTTTCATCACTGCGCAGAGTGGCCCAGTGAATGGCCTTTTACCCAAATTTCCATACAGTACATCCATCCAGTAAGACATCAGTTTGTAGTTTTCACTTCTTGTAATATTTAAAAAATTTATGCAATTTTCAACCTTTCACAGATGATATCCTTCTCTTTTTTCAGTGTACCTATATAGAGATTGACCAGGTAGGACATACACACGCAGTTATTTTAAGTAAGCCATCATGGATGTGGGGCGCTGAGATGGGTGCTAATGAACACAATGTTTGCATTGGTAACGAAGCAGTTTGGACCAAATTGGAGAGCAATGAAGATAGCACTGAAAGACTATTAGGAATGGATCTTGTGAGGTGAGTGTGCCATGTTTGGGGTTTTTTTGTTTTGGCCTGGGTGCTTTTTGTTCAGGTTCTGCAAGTGGTAAAAAGTTATGGATATAAACGTAGAGTGAAGAGGTGATGAGATACAGGTGTACTGACCTTGAAACGAGGCATTATGAAAAATATGTAAGTACACATGTACTGTAGATACTATATATACAGTACATCCCAAGGTGATGCATGGCATGTTGCTGAAGATATTATTATCATTTTTAATGATTAAATACAATATTGTATTTCAACAAACCAGCATGTTACATAAATAGACCTGTACGGCTTGCACAAAAATATTTTGATCTTAAATGGCTTTTCTTCAATTTTAGATTGGGTTTGGAGAGAAGCAGCACGGCAGAAATGGCTGTGGATGTCATCACATCACTGTTGCAAGAACATGGTCAGGGTGGCCCTTGCTCTGACACTGAAACTAGCCTTATATATCACAATAGTTTTCTAATTTGTGACCCTCAGGAAGCATGGATCTTGGAGACTGCTGGGAAACACTGGGCTGCGGAACAAATAAAATGTGAGCATTTAAGAGCAATTCTGAGAATTTGTAGCAGGATTCTATAAGTTTTTGATAAGGGTGATTTATAATTTGGATAGGGAATCTTGGGCCCAGAGTAAGAGAGGTGTTCTATTTCCATTTTCAGTTTCGCCCAGTCTTGCACAGCACTCACATTAGGGATTCATATCCTTTGTTTTCCAAATTTTTGTGGGTGATTGTGATGGCACCATTACTGTTTTCATTTTTGGTAAAATCCAGATTTTACAAAGAAAATTTATTCTTCTTTCTTGCATCATTTACAGACTCCAACCCTTGATTGGAGCATTTAAGAGCATTTTCTATTATGCAGAAAATGAAGATTGTCATTTAAATTTATTCTGTATTTAGTAAATCATTTCTTTGCTTCATGAAATTTCCTGTTATTATTAGAAAGTAATGAAATGTGATTATTATATTTTTCAGCTGGTTATAGAAATATTAGCAATGCATTAAGTATTGGTACAAAAATAGACAAGATGAGTGATGGCTTGAAAGAACTTGCTCAAGAGAAAGGATGGTGGGATGGCACTGGTGATTTTCACTTTGCTAGCGCTTACGGTGCTTCTGAGGCTAATGGTCGAAAGGAAGGGGGTGAGAAGTTACTATCAAAGTTTTCTGAAGGAGGTAAGAACCTAGAATACCTATTCTCAATTTGTATATTTTTACTAATTGATGAATATGAAGAGGGTCATTTGGATGCATCCTTAGGGAAATGGTATTCATTGTATTACTGCATACATAACCCACGTATTTTTAATGGTTTTTGAGCTGGAAAGCAGCTTCAGTTTGCAGTTCAGTATTTATCACTAGTGGCAACAGTACAAGGAAACAAAATAGCTAATCTTTTAACAAATCCTGTTTAACCTCAGCATTAACAGTAGGGAACACTAACCTTAGCATTAGTTTGTAATACTCATGTCATACATGTCATTGTTTTTAAGGCAACTTCATTCGTTCCAGGGTATACTGGATTAGATTCACTAACATTGTGATTATTAACCAAAAGTATATAACTCTGATATAATGAAATAATCCTTCCAAGCTTCATGTTAGATATAATGAAATAATCCTTCCAAGCTTCATGTTAAAATAATTTATGGGAATTTTGTATGTGTTCTCTCTCTCTCTCTCTCTCTCTCTCTCTCTCTCTCTCTCTCTCTCTCTCTCTCTCTCTCGTTGTTGAGCATAGCTTGATGGTTTAAGTATCCATGTGGTTTTTTTTCCTAGCCATATTTGTATTTACTGCTCACATCTGTAAGACCCATCATCTTTAATAATTAACACTGTGTATAATCAGTTTTATAATAAGCTAAAACAAATGAAGCCCACTTTCGGATTTTGGATTATTTAAACATAAAGGAACTCCGTTTACTGCAGTAGCAAAAAGTAAAATAAGTGATAAATTTAACCCTCCAAAACCATCAAGAAATTCTTAGATATTATTAACCACCTGCCTAATGTTCATTTATATATATCTCGGAGGATTCTAATGGGAAATTCTTAAAAATACTTATCGCATGGAAATTGATCCTGTAAGGGGGTAGCGCCGTCAGTGCACCTCATGTGTTGCACTGTAGGCATTACTTAAGGTTCTTAGCAGTGCCCCTTTGGCCCCTAGTTGCAACCCCTTTCATTCCTTTTACTGTACCTCCTTTCATATTCTCTTTCTTCCATCTTACTTTACACCCTCTCCTAACAAACTGTGAGGTTTTCCTCCTGTTACACTTTTCAAACCTTTCTACTCTCAATTTTCCTTTCAGCGCTGAGTGACTTCATAGGTCCCCACGCTTGGCCTTTGGTCAAAATTCTATTACAGTAAACCCCCCGTATTCTTGTTCTCACGATTCGCGGACTCACCTATTCGCGGATTTCTCTATGGAACATATATTCACATTATTCGCGCTGTATTTTTCACTGAGAAATATTCACTAATTACTATTTTCACATCATTTTCATGACTCGATGCACTTTTTGTGATAAAACTATTAAAATACTCGGGTACTGTATAAGCATTTTTTTAGTTTTTTTGTGTTTGAACTACCAAAATAGGCAGTTCTAAGTGTTTTTAGAAGGGTTTAAAGTATTCACGGATTTTAACTATTCATGGAGGGGGTGTGGTACGCATCCCCTGCAAATACGGGGGTTTACTGTACTGTATTTGGGATTAATCTTAGCTATTGTTAAAGTTAGCTTACATCTCCGCGCCGATAGGCAAGTCGGCATTCAAACAAAAGATCGAATTGCTGCCTAGATGATTGTGTAGTCACCTGCTCTCCACTAGGTGTGTTTCAGATGTTAAGCTTTTGACAGAATTCTCCTTGCTGCCATTGTGTATAGGCACTTGGTATTTCATGGCTGTTTGCTGCTATCACGGTACTGTACATTTATTTTTCCTAGGATGCCTCCATTGGAATCAAGGCTAAGAATGTCAGGTTCTGTAGGAATGATTACTGTGTTAGTAGAATGCTGATTTTTTAAGAGATACATTGTTTATGCTGGCTGCTATGGTTTTAAGTGTGATCTTCAGAATAGATGTGAGGAAGTGGGGATTTTTGAGGGACTTTCTGCTTAGCTTAAGTTTGTATAGGCAGAGAAGGGAAGCAGTATGATTGCAAAGCAATTAGGTCAGGTTATCAACCTGTCATTACTTTCCCTTCTCCAGGTCCTTCTGTAGTTATCCATACTCAGTCTAGGCTTTGCTAATGCTTTAGTTAGTACTGGGGCATCCTCCTTAGCTCTGCCTTCAGCTCCCCTTTTGGTTCAGGAAAAGCGTATTGAGAATTTGGAAGAGGACATAAACCTTATTTTGGTCAATACAAGGTTTGTCTGAATTGGTTAGGGAACCACTCTGGGTTCCCCCATTGTGCTATCATTTTCACATTCCCTCATAAGAGGTAAGGTGTCGGTGCCCTCGCTCATCTGTAGCTCAAACCTAGGACTGCCCTGCGACAGTTTGATTTTTAGGAAGAAGTCCACTGCCTGGGAACCTGGTCGGTTTTCGGGGCGATGTGGTTCTGTGCCCTCCGTCACCTTCCTTTCCGTTTTTCACATTCATAGTCTCGTATTTTGCGTTGGTCGAAAAATTGTTTTGGTAAATGTTAATCTTAGTACATATGTGACCTGCTGACATCAGCACCTAATGTGAGGTTGTTAGCGCTGATAGGACTCATTATATAGCTATAGACAGTTTTATTAGAAATAATGTCTGTAACTAGTTTTACTTATTCTGATGTTATGTAGACTCAATCGATTATTTAACCAATCTCTTCATCTTTTACTCATTCTAAATCCTTTCCGCTAGCCTATTCCTCTTTCTCCATCAAAATGCTCTTGTTCGTTCTTTTTCATGCTTTTTCTTCGGCTATCAGCAAATCTCTTATTTCTGCCTATACTGTATTAATGTTTTTCTTTCCAAATTTACCATGGTTGCAGTTACCTTCTATTGTTTCCAAGCTAGATATTATTTTAGCTACATAGCTTCCTAAGGATGTGTTGTATGGGAATGCTCTTAAGTCTGTAGACTCACTTTTGGACGAGGCAAGAGGGTAGTTGTAGCTCCTCTTCCCCCTGCCATCCAACTTTCCCATTTTCTTTTGGCGCCTCATTTCTTTCACTCAGCTGAGTCGCTTTGACTGCTTTTTCATGTCTTCAATGGAGCGTTTTCCTGTCTACCTTTCATCAAGTCATGGATGCGATGCAGGTGCTCAGCTGCTTTCGTTTCCTGTTGCCAGGAGGCAGCTGTCTCCTCCTGTCGCCAGGAGACAGCTGTCTCTTCCTGGCACCCTCTGGCAGAAGAAGAGTTTGAATCAAAGAATTTCCAGTTTGATTGGCATTTGCTGGAGAGTTGCACTTCACGGTATCCTCATTTATTTGAGGAAAGAGACCACATAGAGAATAGTTCTCAACTGCCCCTGTATTTTGGTGCAGTTTAAGTATTTGGAGAAAGAGAACCCAAGCTTTCTTCTTCAATTAGAGCACATTTCGTAAGTTTTCTTGTACTTGGGTGCAAAAAGCTCCCTTTAGATCTGCCAGGGCTTGACCTCTGGTTTTTTAAACATCTGACTTAACTGGTAGTTATATATATAGCTTAAGTCCCTGACGTCACGGCAGAATTTCAAAACTCGCGGCAATCGCCGACAGGTAGGTCAGGTGGTCCACCCGTGCGCCCTCTATCCAGGTATCTGGAACCACATCAGGTATTCCTCAGATCTTCCCTGCCGCCGTTCCGGTGACATTGTTTGGCTTTGACTTTCGCTCGTTTTTGAATTTGCCTTCTTGGATTTTCCTTGGCTAGTTAGATTTGGATTTGACACTTGGACTTGTATTTTGATCTCTCTTTGGATTTGCTACCATGTCTGACTCCTCGAGTGTGCGAATGTGTGTTAGGGGGTGTAAGACCCGGCTTGCTAAAGCCTCTTTAGATCCTCATTCAGTATGTATGAAATGTAGGGGCAAGAGGTGTGAACTAGATGATAGATGCGATGAGTGCTTGGGTCTTTCTGAAAGGAGTGGATTGAGTATAACAGCTCGTAAGGAAACTTGAAAGGGACCAGCTCAGAAGAGCCAAGAGTACTTTGTCTTGTTCTTCCAAGGGTAGCCAGGATTTCGATAATTCTTTACCCCAAACTAATGAACCTTTTGATCCTTCCCCGGTAGTGGTAGTTCCTGATCCCCCTACTGATTCAGGTAAAGACCCATCTCTCAAGGACATGATGGCAGCCATTCAAGCCATTGGTCAACGCGTTGATTCCCTTGCTCAAGACAGGGAGAAATTATGGTCTAACATGAGAGATCTTAGAAGTGCTAGTGTCAGTGATAAAGTGAATGCAAGTGCAGTGGAGGGTGCGGCCGCTCAGATCTGTCGTGCTCCTAGCCTAGACCTCTTCCAAGCTCCCCAACCCTGGGAGAAGGAAAGTCGACAGGCGAAGGGAGGCGAGAGATTTTAGTTCTCGGCGGTCGTCCCCTCGAGCGTTCCTGTAGTCGCTTCCCAGGGCGCTCACCCTCGCCATAGGAAAGGCGAGGTTAATATGTGCTCTTTAGTCTTCTGGACGACGCAGTTCCCAAACGGGGCTGGCGTCGGGCCTACGAATCTAGACCGTTCAAGAGGAAGCTCCCCTCTGTTGAAGGACGTCGTTTGGAGTCTTCTCAAGCACCGGGGTGTAGTCATTGGAGTAGTCCGGAACGCTTCCCTTTCAGTTCTGAAGGTAGTTCTCCTTCCAAGTGTAGACGGGTATTGCCAGCCTCAAACAGGACGCCTGGCAGCAAGAAGACGTCGGACGTTTTTCTACCTTCTGTACACGCTCCCCCTCTTCCTTCGAATTGGGACTCGTCCCCAGAGCTCTCTCCCCAACCCGTTCAGTTGGTTGAGGGTTCGTTAGATCTTGCGGCCTCCCCAGTCTGTCCCTAGCAGCAGGAAGCTCCGCAATGGTCTCTGCTGAAAGATGTGCAGCAGAAACTTACTTCCCTCATGCAAGCTTGCCGGCCTGCAGGTAAGGGAGAAGTTGCAGGACGCCCTCCTAAAGCAGTTCTCGTCGAACGTTCTACAGCTTCGGATAAGAAGACTAGAAGAGTTAGGCGTCAAGACAACGTTCTACAGGACGCCAAGCGTCCAGAGGCTGGACGCCAGAGCTCTCTTACGACTGGACGACAAGACGCCGAACGTCAAGCTCTTCATGACGCTCCTGCAACTGGACGCCAGGACGCCAAGCGTCAAGATTTAGAGCAGGACTCTTCTGCAGCTGGACGCCAAGTCACCAAGCGTCATGATACTGGACGCCAGGAGTTGCGTGCAGTTGGGCGTCAGGATTCCAAGCGTCAGGACTGTAGTCTACTAGACATTCTGATTGAGGATGCTCGTGTTTCGGAAGCAGCAACTAGTAAACAGGACGCTGCTACTTCGGTTTCCGCACGGCATTCGGAGGAAGCAGAAGGCAACGACGATCTTCCTCCCTCTCCAGATGTTCTTCTTGAGAAAGTTTCCGACGAAGAGGAACAAGAATCTCAACTTCCTTCCTCAGACTTGAAGAAGTTGATGAAAGTGTTTACGGAGCTCTTTCCGGACAACTTCGTGCCAGCCGCCCCCCGTTCTCCTCCCTCGGAATTCACCCTCAGGAAAACTCCGAAGAAGACTATTTTCACTAAAATGATAATGTCTCGTTCCTCCAAGCGAGCATTGAGAGTTATGGAAGAGTGGATGAACTCTAAAAAGGATCAAGGACGTACGGTGTTCCCTTTTCCTCCAGCTAGACTTGCTTCGAGATCCAGTATTTGGTATGAGACAGGAGAAGCTCCTGGCCTGGGAGTTCCTGCCTCTTCCCAGGGGGACTTCTCCTCTCTGGTCAACGCATCTCGCAGAATAGCTATGGGTAAATCCAAGGTCTTCTGGTCTCCTTCGGAGATGGATCACCTCCTAAAAGGAATTTTCAGAGCTTTCGAAGTCTTCAACTTCCTGGACTGGACTTTGGGAGCTTTGGGGAAAAAGACTGAGACTTTATTAGATGCAGACACCAAAGATATTATTCATGTCATGTCTTGCATGGACAAGGCCCTCAGATATGGAGCCAACGAGCTGGCAGCTCTCTTCTCTGTGGGAGTATTGAAGAAAAGGGCACATCTCTGCTCTTTCCTTGCCAGTGGAGTTACTCCCATCCAAAAGGCGGAACTTCTTTATGCCCCTCTCTCGACACATCTTTTTCCTCAGGAATTAGTGAAGGAGGTGTCCTCGGCTTTAGCTCAAAAAGCAACACAAGACCTAATCACCAAAACTGCTAAGAAAGTTCTACCTTCTAGCTTCACTTCTCAGAAAAGTAGAGGAGAAGCTCCTACATTTCAGCCCTTTCGAGGAAGAACTCTCAATAGAGGGAACTCTAGATCTACGATCAAAAGATCTACAAGAAGAAACCATAGACAAGGGAGAAGCAGAGTCTGAAGAGGGTCTCCTTCAGACAGTGGTTGGAGCCAGACTAACACACTTCTGGATGGAATGGGAGAGGAGAGGAGCGGACCCATGGTCCGTTCAATTAATCAAGGAGGGGTACAAGATCCCTCTCCTCAGGAAGCCACCTTTAGCTACAAGGCCGGTAGACCTTTCGGCCAATTACCGAACGAAAATCAAAGCGGAGGCTCTGCAGCAGCAGTTTGTTCT
The DNA here is from genome assembly GCF_040412425.1 of Macrobrachium rosenbergii. Taxonomy (NCBI): domain Eukaryota; kingdom Metazoa; phylum Arthropoda; class Malacostraca; order Decapoda; family Palaemonidae; genus Macrobrachium; species Macrobrachium rosenbergii. Next base: position 10,782,766 of record NC_089763.1, on the reverse strand, counting down.
ACTACTGCAAAAACAGGCTATAGAAAAAGTTCTGGATACGGAATCTCCAGGTTTTTACAATCGTTTGTTCCTGGTTCCCAAAAGCTCGGGGGGGATGGAGACCGGTGCTAGACGTGAGCGCTCTCAACGTGTTTGTCCAGAAGACAAGTTTCACGATGGAAACAACGAAATCCGTTCTAGCGGCAGTCAGACAACACGACTGGATGGTGTCTATGGATCTTCAAGATGCGTATTTCCATATTCCCATTCACCCCAGCTCCAGAAAATACCTGAGGTTTATGCACAGGGGAGAAATCTTCCAATTTCGAGCCCTATGTTTCGACCTAAGCACCGCCCCGCAGATTTTCACGAGGCTAATGAAAACGAGCTGGAATGCTTCACACAAGAGCATCAGAGTCTCCTATACCTGGACGACTGGCTCCTCAGGGCTCCTTCCTACGCCGCTGCCTGGAGGATCTTGGACTACTCTTCAACTATCGGAGAATCTAGGACTCCTTATAAACAAAAAGAAGTCTCAGCTGATCCCATCCCAAGAGATCCAGTACCTTGGGATGAGGATTCAGAGTCAAGCTTTTCGGGTTTTTCCGTCATTATCAAGGACGGAACAAGCTTTAGGAAAGCTTCAGAAATTCCTAAGGAGACGAACTTGCTCGGTGAGGGAATGTATGAGTCTGCTGGGGACTCTTTCCTCGCTAGAGCAGTTCGTCTCCTTGGGAAGACTGAACCTTCGTCCATTACAGTTCCATCTGAATCGGAACTGGGACAAAGAAAAGGAACTAGAAACAAAGTGTATTCCCATTTCACAACCAATAAGACATTACCTGGAATGGTGGAACGATCCCCTAAAACTTCAAGAGGGACTTTCCTTGCATCAGAGGAACCCAGACCTAGTGTTGTTCTCGGCACGCCGGACTCGGGTGGGGAGCAACACTAGGAAAGATGGAAGTCTCGGGCTCGTGGACCAAAGATCAGTTAGAGTGGCACATCAACCAGAAGGAACTGACTGCTATCCTGCTGGCTCTGATAAAATTCGAATACCTAGTAGAGAGAAAAGTAGTTCAGGTCAACTCCGACAACACGACGGCGTTGGCCTACATAAAGAATCAAGGAGGCACTCACTCATACTCTCTCTACAAGACTGCCAAGAAACTCCTTCTTTGGGCGAAGGAGAAAGATGTTACTCTGGTTACCCGCTTTATTCAAGGCGAAAAGAATGTGAGGGCAGACATGTTGAGCAGAAGGAATCAGGTTCTGTCGACAGAGTGGATGCTTCACCAGGACGTCTGCAAGAAACTGTGGCATCTTTGGGGCAGACCTTGCATAGACCTCTTCGCCACAGCCCAAACGAGAAAGTTGGAAGCTTACTGTTCTCCCATTCCAGATCCCGGCGGTTCACATAGACGCTTTCCTGCTGGATTGGTCCAACCTGGGCGTGTATGTTTCCCCGTTCAAAGTCATTCACAGAGTTTTACAGAAGTTCGTAACTCACGAAGGAACCAGGATGACACTAGTAGTTCCTTTCTGGCCTACAAAGGAATGGTTCACAGAGGTACAGTACTGGAATGGATGGTGGACTCCCCGAGAAGACTGCCTTTCAGAGTAGATCTACTCAAACAACCCCACTTGGAAAGATATCTCCAAAACCTCCAAGTTCTACAGATGACTGCCTTCAGACTATCAAGAAACTTGCAAGAGCTAAAGGCTTTTTGAAGGCGGCAGCTGACGAATTGCAAGAGCAAGGAGGTCCTCAACTATCAAGGTTTATCAATCCAAGTGGGAAGTATTTAGGATGGTGCAGAAAAATTCAGTTTCCTCTTCCAGTACCTCTGTGACTCAAATAGCAGACTTCCTTCTCTTCCTTAAAAGGGAGCTCAATTTTCTATTTCCACTATTAAGGGATATAGAAGTATGTTATCTGCTGTGTATAGACACAGAAACTTAGACCTTTCAACAATAAGGATCTCAGGACATTATCAGATCCTTTCGAGACCATCAAAGAGAAAGGCCAGGATTCACCAGCTTGGAACTTAGATGTCGTTTTGAACTTCCTCAGGGAAATAGATTCAAGCTCTTATATAAGGCATCTTTTAAGGATCTTACCCTAAAAACTCTATTTCTGATCAGTTTAGCCACAGCTAAAAGGGTAAGTGAGGTTCATGCCTTCAGCAAGTCCGTGGGCTTTAGACAAGGCAATGCGATTTGTTCTTTGCAACTTGGGTTTCTCGCTAAGAACGAGATTCCCTCTCGACCCTGGCCCAAAACGTTCGAGATCCCAAACCTGTTGGATATTACAGGTAAAGAAATTGAGAGACTCCTATGCCCAGTAAGAGCTCTGAAGACATACCTGGAGAGGACTAAGGGACTTACGGTAAGTCAGAGCACTATGGTGTTCAGTCAAAAACCCTCGTTACCCATGTCTAAGAATGCGTTATCTTACTTTATCAGGCTTTTTGATAAGAGGCTCATTCTGAATTTAATGAAACTAATCTACAAATTCTTAAGGTTAAGATGCACGAGGTTAGGGCAGTAGCAACTTCTGTGGCTTTTAAACAGAATAGATCTTTACAAAGTATTTTAGACGCGACTTTCTGGAGGAGCAAGTCAGTGTTCGCTACGCATTACCTCAAACAGGTTCAGACTGTATATGAAGACCGCTACACTCTCAGCCCATTTGTAGCGGCTAATTCAGTAGTGGGTGAAGGATCTACCCCTGCTATACCTTAAACCTATACCCTTTTTTCCTTTTCTTGAAATGAAGGAATTTTATTATGGTTGTTTGCGAAGGCTGGACGCAGTCTTCCGCAATCATTAACATATGTGTTGTTTTTTGTTAGTTTGTTGTGTTTGTTGGTCAGGTGGTCTTTTTTGTTCCTTACTAGCGCCCGTAACAAGGGTATTTCTTTTTCAAGGAGGTCTAGTCACATAGAGGTTATACACTGGTTGACAGCCCCTAGAGATTTTCAGCCCCCTGGGCGGATCGCTGGATCTCTTAAGGAATGCAGACAGAATGAGGCAGGAAAACTTCGAAATTTGCTTCCTTAACAGGTAGGAACCTTGAGTTGGTTTTACAATTTTTAATTTTGTCAATTCCAACGATACTGGCTGTCTCTGACCTTCCACCAAAGGTGTAAATCAGCTATATATATAACTACCAGTTAAGTCAGATGTTTAAAAATGATATTTTCATAATAAAATAAATTTTTGAACATACTTACCTAGTAGTTATATATAATTAAATTCCCACCCTCCTCCCCTCTAGAGACAAGAGGCATGGAA
>NC_089763.1:10618739-10778990 GCF_040412425.1 Macrobrachium rosenbergii | reverse complement strand
ATTCAAATTACCTTAACCCTTAAATGCCTACTGGATGTATCATACGTCGACTAAAATTGTCTGTTGGGTGCCAAGTGGACGTACCGTACGTCGACTACAAACAATTTCAACCTTTGGTCAACTTTGACTCGACCGAAATGGTCGAAAAACGCAATTGTAAGCTAAAACTCTTACATTCTAGTAATATTCAATAATTTACCTTCATTTTGCAACAAATTGTAAGTCTCTAGCACAATATTTCGATTTATGGTGAATTTTTGAAAAAAAATTTTTCCTTACGTCCGCGCGGTAACTCGGCCGAAAATTTCAGAAATTCTTTCGTCATTTTGTTGTAATTTTTGCACTGTTTTATATTAGCCGTTACGTAAAGTTTTATGTATGAAAATGTGCGCAATTTCATGTAAAATACAACAAAATACAACCCATGGTTGTAGCTTTTATCAATTTGGAAATATTTTCATATAAATCTCGATAACTGCCAAAATTTCAACCTTCGGTCAACTTTGACTCGACCGAAATGGTCAAAAACGCAATTGTAAGCTAAAACTCTTACATTCTAGTAACATTCAATCATTTACCTTATTTTGCAACAAATTGGAAGTCTCTAGCACAATATTTCGATTTATGATGAATTTTTGAAAACTTTTCCTTACGTCCGCGCCAGAAATTCTTTCGTCACGTTGTCGTAATGTTTGCACCGTTTTATATTGTTACAGAAAGTTTTATATATGAAAATGTGCTCACTTATGTAGAATATGGGCTGAGAAAAATAATTCATGGTTGTAGCTTTTTATCACTTTTTAGAAATATTTTCACAAATCATGATAATCAGCCAAAATTTCAACCTTCGGTCAACTTTAACTCAACCAAATGGTCGAAAACGCAGTTGTAAGCTAAAACTTTACATTCTAGTAATATTCAATCATTTAACTTTATTTTGCAATAAATTGAAGTCTCTAGCACAACAGGTATTTTGATTTATGGTGAATTTTTAAAAACATTTTCCTTACATCCGCGTAACCCGCCGAACATCTCAGAAATTTTTCTTCACGTTGTCGTGAATGTTTGCAACCCGTTTTGTATTAGTCGTTACATACAACTTTTATGCGAAAATGGCGTAATTTCATGTAGAATACAATAGAATATAACACCATGGTTGTAGCTTTATCATTGGAAATATTTTCATATAAATTATGATAAATAGAAAATTCAACCTTCTGTCGACTTTAACTCGACCAAAATGGTCGAAAAACTGCAACTGTGTTTTCAAACACTTACAGTCTAGTAAATATTCTAATCAATTGGTCATTTAGTCAAATGTAGTCTCTAGCACAATATTTGATTTATGGTGAATTTGAAAAATATTTTTGCTATCCGCACGCTATTTGATTCATGTATCAGTATTGTGATAATATTTTTTCTGTGTTGCTTTTGATCGTTTTACAATCTGTTATACCAAATCATCGCAATTTAGTGCGTACAATACAAAGAAAAAAATAACTGTTAGCTTTAACCGTTTTGCTCACAGCGTTATTTGTATAAAATTATATATGAAAATTTTTTTGCGCTGTCATATATTTCAATATTTATATATGATAATGATATTTTTCATTTCTGATGGTTGCATACTAAACTTCAGGCAATGACAAAAACGAGCCAAAAATGAACTCTTAATCTTAAAAACTAAGCGTGCTGTGATTTTTGAAAAACTTTCTTCCGCTTCGCGCTAACTCCCGAATGCCGCATACAGGAGACGTTTTTGTAAATAGAGGCTCGGCATTTAAGGGCAAAACTTTAGTCCGCCTCACCAACCACTATTATTGATTATACGTAACGCAGCAAAGAGGCTTATTAGATTGTCATATTTTAAGTCTAAATTACCTTTATTAGTATTCACTAATATTTATAGGACAACCCTTACGCTTAATCACCTCCTTCAGTCGCTTTATACAGACAAGGCCAAATTATGAAGCATTTTCCGGTATGTTGTTCCAAGATGCGCGATTTCTGCTCCAGCTTTGAATGACGACACATCTTTTAGCTCCTGTAGATCCTCATTTCATCTCCATAAGTTTTCTATTAAGCAATGTCAGGGCTATTACCAGGCCAACTGTTATTGATGAAGTGGAATCTCGTAATCCTGAAGCCACTGAGTGACAGATTTAGTCATGCAGTGGAGTTCTGGCGCCATCCTGCTGAAAACATGTGGCACCCAGATCCTAATGCATCAGGCAAAAATGTCACACATCAGCTCCAACAATTATACTGGTTAACTTTTTCATTCTTTTAAAGACATGAAGCTTGGCTACACCATGACCAGTAAAGCTCCCCAAACCATGAGAGAATCAGGCGTTTGATACAGTCCCTTCGAGGCACCGCAAAGAGGGTCATGAGGTCGCCTGACCTGCTAAAACATTACTTGCACTTCTTAATACAAGTGACCGTAAAGTCGATTCATCTGACCAAAGCAGGCTTAGCTATTGAGACTCATCCCACACGCTGTACTTCCGAAAGCAAATTTGACCTTTTATCCTCTGTAACTTGGCTGTACCATTTCTTCCGTGTGGACGTGGCTTCGTGTATCCAGTTCATTGATACGGCGATTGACGGTCCGAACTGAAACATCACCAAGCAGCTGTGGGTTGATCTTCAATTTCCTTACGTCATGGATTAACCTCAATTGACGCTTAAAATAGTCATACTTCGATTAGAAGTCTTCTTAGGCCTCCCAGAGCTGCTTACTTTAAGCATTTGCATATCGCCTTCCACCCTGGTGAAACTTAAGTAACCCACTGCTTCATCAGATCGCCAGCCACACCCACCTGAGCGATTTTCGTTTTAAGATCTGATTCTTTAATGCACATATCTGTGCTATGATCTGTTCATTCAGATCCTTAAATTTCATAGTAAGGTCGTGTGTGGTCAACAGGTCCCAGGATGTGATCTGTGGTAGCCAAAACTCGGACGGAGCGTGAGCAAAAATTCACAAGTAGTTAACGTATATCATTTTTAAGACGTTTTGGAGCACTGACTTGCGATACAGGTACCGTCTTCAGTAGAAGATTTGGTTTTCTTTTCTCTCTCTTGTGAAGAGACGAACTCAAGACTGACAAGTGCTTTGGACATGCTGAAACAGAGTTTCAGTTTTTATCTTTTATTGAACTTTTGCTCAGGACAGTATACTGCCTCTTCTCTGCACCAGCTTAGTGTGATTTTAGCACCAGCCGAAGGAGTTTGTGAAGCCAGCTTTAAGGATTTTTGGTGCCACCAGGAGTTTAGCGATTAAGAGTTAGTTTTTAACCCGTTTCTGATGCTACAGGCTAATGTTCTCATGCTTATACTAACTCAGTTTGGTACAAATGAGAACACTTATGCTCCTGTCTGTAGTCAAGGCTTATGCTGCACAGGTTAAGACAATAAGGGAGTATATAATGGTGCAAGTCTTAGTTTATACCCTTTGGGGATAAGTTCAGCCCTCAGGTTCTGGTAGATGGCCAATTGAAGCCTCCTGGCATGCTTGGAGAGACTTAGGAGCAGAACCTTATGTGGTGGAGGCAGTGAAGGAGAGTTATGATTCCTTTTAAGTCCCCCTCCACTGGTTTAGTCTCCTATAGCTCTTCCTTTGTCTTCTCCAGCAGAAGTCTCTCTTTCTTTAGTAGGAGTTTGTAAATTAGAGAGAAAGAAATGGACTAGGCGGTAATTCACTGGGATTTTACCTCTGGACTTTTTCCTAGCTCCATAAGCAACTGGAGATTGGCAACCAGTGTTGGACACATTGAGACTGAATGGCTTTATATATCTATTCCCATGCTTTTGGTTTTTCCAGCATGGTTGTAGTGACTTTCCAAAAGAACGATCAAATGTTTTTTGGTAGATGTGCAGGAGACATTTTTCTCATACCTGTACATCGTCAATCACCCAAGTTCCTTCGAGGTGTATTTACAGAGGAGTTATTGCTGATCAAGGCGCTTTGTTTGGCCTCATGTACAGCGCCTCTGTAAGTATTCACTGGTTCAAGTTGCCCAACCCCCAACAGTATGCCAAAAGCCAAGGATCTGTTGCTTCACCTAGCTTTGTCTCTCTGCAATATGATTTTCAGTCGACTTCCCTAACTCCTCCTCATTCTTATTCAGAAGATGAATAGGCACTTGCTTCTTGAAGAATTTTAGCCGTGAAGGAAGCTTCCTATGTGGTAAGGACTTTCTTTGTTAAGAAACATTGCCTCACTGGGAATTTTGTCAGTATGTCAGGCTCAATTACAGTACAGTCTCGGCTAATGTTCATTAAACTTGTAAGATCCAGGACCATCATTGTCACCAGGTTCTGTAGGTGGGATGCTGAAACCAAGAGTTAACCATTTTATTCTTAAACCTATGTCCAGGTTTTGTTTTTTCCCTCTGTCATGTAACACGAAGCAAGAATTTTTCTAGGGTTGTTACACTTACATACAACATAAAAGGGTCGACAGTAACCCTGGTAAAGCTTACTAGATGTCAGGACAGTGGAAAAACCATCAAAGATGCCTAGGAGCTTTATTCCTGGTCAGAAACAAAATCAGAGTGGAAAGGTTGTGTCTTTGAGTGAAATGAACATGATATTGGTTTGATAATTCATTATGTGGAAGGACAGTGTTTTTCGCAGTTGGGGATTCAGGAACAAAACTACCTACATAGTTGCCATTACATCCGCAAGTTCGACATTTCTGTAAGACTAGAGGGGCAATTAAAACTTACTTAGATAGGATTAGCCTGAAGAGACAGTTATCCTTTTATTTTGTGATTTTAGAACCTAGAACATCTGTGTCAAAGGTTAAGCTTGGAGGAGGCAAATTAACCTTTTGTCTTGTCATTTTAGCAAATGTAGATGTCCTTGTCAAGAGTTAAGCATGGAAGAGGCAATGTTAACCTTTTATTTTGTGGTTTTAGAAACCTAGGATGTCTTCATCAAAGGTTAAGCTTGGAGAGGGCAAAGTTAACATTTTGTTTTGTGGTTTTAGAAAACCTAGATATCTGTGTCAAAGGTTAAACATGGAGGAGGAAAATTAACCTTCTGTGGTTTTAGAAAATGTAGGTGTCCTTGTCAAGGTTTAAGCCTGGAAGAGGCAAAGTTAACCTTTTATTTTGTGACCTTAGAAACCTAGAATGTCTTTGTCAAAGGTTAAGCTTGGGGAAGACAAAGTTAACATTTGTTTTGTGGTTTTAGAAAACCTAGATGTCTTTGTCAAAGGTTAAGCCTGGAAGAGGCAAAGTTCACCTTTTGTTTTTGACTTTAGAAACCCAGAATATCTTTGTCAAAGAACATGAGGTTCTCTCTGATGTATTTAATGGGGCTAGTGCATGAGAACTAGCTCCATTCCATTTACCTGTATTGAAAGTAAATATTCATAATGTGAGAGCTGTCACTACCTCATTTAGTTTGACGACAAATTGTCGCATGAGGATGGGTTAAATGCAACACGGAAGTACTGTACAGTAGTGCAATTTGGTTTTGCTGTTCAATGCTGTAAATATGCAGAATGATGTTTGTAACAGAAAAGCCCTTTGTCCGCTACTGGTAGTGGGTAAAGTCTTTTCCTGAACTGAGGAAAGAGCAGTCTTTTAGGCTCTTTGTTTAAATCCTGGGATTTAGTATTTTGGGGAGTATGAAGGTACATATATTGTACAGGTACATACCTTCATGTTGTAAAGGTATTTATTTTTAGTGACTGTTGTTTTATAGGGCTTTCGGACCCAGGCACAGGGTCCCCTCATGCTGCTGCCATTTCATTCTAGCTGAATTGAAGCAGTTTTCTCTGTAAAGCTGCTCTTCGCTGCACACGTATGAGAGCCTTGCTCCCTGAATGGAACCCAACTTCTGACAGCAGTAAGATCCAAAAAGGGTTCCAGATTAGGTAAGAATGTTATGGGTTTCATGCAAGAAACCTTCAGCTCAATTGGCTGAGCGGATTTGGTCTAGCTGCACTACCCACCATCCTCTTCTCAATGTGGGAATCGCTAACTTTAACAGCAGGTAAGATTCATCCCAAATAATATAAATTTTCATGATAAAATTTATTATTTGGATACTTACCTGCTGTTAAAGCACACCCCACCCATCCTCCCCACAACTTAGTGGGCTGTCAAGGAGAATTCTGACAAGAGCTTAAACATTTGAAATACACTTGGTGGCGAACAGGTGAACTGGACCATCATCCGGGCAGCCGTTTGATCTTTTGTTTGAATGCTGACTCGCCTATCGATGCAGAGATGTAAGCTAACTTTAACAGTAGGTAAGTATCCAAATAATAAATTTTATTATGAAAATTTATGTTTTTATATACTGGTAACTTACTAAGTAATTACATAGCTATAGTTTCCTCTTGCACGGCAGCTTAAATTAAAAAATTCACGGGTAACGCTTCAAAGTTTAATGCAGGGTGGTCCTGCCCACTAACGGGAATATCAGGAACTACCTAGCAGACAAGCTCATTCTGTTTTTGCTGGTGCTTGAGTAAACACCGAGTGTCAATGGCAGCTTTCTTCTGAAGTTTGCTGGTCGGAGACCGGATTTCGGTGATGTATGATCGCTGATTTCGGGCAGCCTTCAAACCTACAGCTTTCAGAATCAGTATTTTATTGTTGTGTTATTAAGATCTGATTCAAGTTTATCATATTTCACTACATCAGCGAATTTGCATTCAAATTGAGTAACTACAGTAGCGTAATTTACCGATTAAACGTAAACATTACATTCGTTACTACCTTTACCGATTAGCATAATAAAACGTAAATATTGCATTCGCTACCAAGCCAATATTTTTGGTAATGAAATGCATATTTACAAGTTTAAAATAATGTTTGATAGGAATTGAGATAGTACAGTACTCTGCGTACTTCTAACTTTGGTCAGTAAAGGTTAACATTCCTTTTCCGAATAGCATAATAAGACGTAAACATTGCATTCACTTCCGAACCGATTTTTAGTAATGAAATACATATCTGCATGTCTCAAATAATGTTTGTTAGGAGTTGAGATATGTCTGCATGGTGGTAGTCTGGGTACTTCATACCTTTGTCGGTAACGAATTAATTAAACATTTTTTATTACACTTTCCTTTGCAGAGAACTGAAAAAGTGTAAGGGCAAAACATAGTAAGGAGAGAATTTGTGCCTATTTTGGTGGTGCTGGGCTTTTTGAAGAATTGACGTTCTTGACAGCCGAGAATCAGCTCCGATCGCCCAAGAGCGCTCACCAGCTCCCGAGCTGCTACCTCACCTGGCACCAACTGCATCCTGGGAGCACCCAGAGCCTGGCACCGTTCCCAATCATCTGGTGCAAACTCTCTCCTGCTGCTAGCCCTCTTATTTTGTATCCACTTGCTCCCGCGCCTGGCTCCCTCACTTCCTTCCCATGCCATTGCCAGTCTTGTGTCTGGGGTTAACAGAAGTTAACCTTGTAATAGTGAAGTGTTGTGCAGTGGAGGAGGTGGCTACTCATCCCCCAATGCTCCTAGACAAAGGTCCTTGTCAGACTCCCATGCACCAGGGAGGAGGTATAATGAAAGTCCAAGGGAGGTCGTGGGGTTTACTCACGGGTAGTCCCACCCTCAGTCGAGCCTGTTGTCTGGTCCCAGGTACTGACAGATATGTAGTGAAGGATGTGGCTTTCTGGCCCATCAGATCTCCTAAACTCAGTCCCTGTCAGACTCCCATGCAACAGGGAGGAGGCATACTGAAAGTCCATGGGAGTCTGAAGGGGTTTGTCCCCAGATAGTTGCCTCCTCAGTTGAGCCTGTTGTCCGCAGGTGTTGTCGGACAGCCATTGGAAAGACATCCTTAAGGATGTGCTTTCATTGTAGAAGTGCTGATGGCGTGTTTTCTAGTGATTCTCGGCCACTGAAAAGGCTTGTTTCGGCTGCTGAGTGTCTGAGCTCCCAGTAGTGTGGGCTAGTGGCATCGATGGCATTTTTTCCAGTGATTCTAGGCCACTGAGAAGGCTCGTTTCAGTTGCTAAAGTGTCCGAGCGTGCCCAGTGAGATCTGAGCACCCAGTGGGATCTGAGTGTGCAGTGGGATCCCAGTGCCCAGTGGGATCCAAGCACCCAGTGGGATCCCAGTGCCCAGTGGGATCCGAGCGCCCAGAGGACCTGAGCACACTGGGATCCGAGCACCCAGGGGATCTGAGCACTCAGTGGGATCTGAGCGCCCAGTATCTAGGCATCCAGTGTTCGAGTGCCCAGTGTCCGAGTGTTCACCTGTGTCCGAGTGTTCACCTGTGCCCAAGTGTCCACCTGTGTCTGTGCATCTACCTGCAGTTTGGCACCAGCTGCCAGGCATCCAGTGCTACCTTGTAAGGACGGGTGTGAGTGACATACTGGCTGGGTGTTTACTGGTTTATTGGTAGTTCCTTACTGAGGTAAATGTACAGAATCTTCGAAGATGTTATTGATGCGTGCGAGCGGTAAGGTAGCGTCTACACACAGACAGGTGAAAACAGAGGTACAGGCTCGGGCATCTGTTTTTGTCGGTAGACAAACAGATGGTGATATCAAGAGACATAATTAACATTGTGATGAAATATATATCAATGGAAAAGCCTGGAAATTCTACACATGGCCAGTTGCATGAGATTCGAGACAGATTAATGGATACAATGCAGTAGCATAATATATGTGAAATGGAGAGACGTTTGGCGTCTTCACGAACAGAAACACACATACAGTTTGATACAAAAGATTCGTTGGAACATTATGAGTACATGATTAGAATGCTTGCATGGCAATGCAAGTAGTGGTGATTGTACATACATCAAGACAACAATGCTTAGGGAGAAACAGATGGAAATATTGTATGGTTGAAATCGCGTTCCTGTAGAGAAAGAAAACGAGACGCTTGCTTTGTCCTGTCCACTCCGATGGATGACGATTGACGAACACATGAACACACACGTGTTTGGAAGAGACAGCGTCGGGCTCTTACAACCTCTTCAGCACCAGGCTATACAACCTGCTCACAAGCTTTATGTCTCTCTTCAGTCTGTTCCACCTTCGCCTCAAAGCTCAAGACGAGCTGACACTACTTCCTTTTTGCGAAGTTGCTGTAGATACATGCCCATGACACTTGCTGTTCTCTGTTTCTGTCAATCAGTAAGGAGGCTAACCTCATTTCACAGCCTTCCTACAGTTTCGCTGTTTTTTCATTGATTTTTTCTGTCCATCTTTCTTGGAATAACAAGAACGAGATCTTCTCTACTAAGTGCTCTGTTGATGAAGTCCTTACTTGGGCTCAAGTAAGAAAGCGCCATTAACCCTCTAGGACCAGCGCTTCCTATCGGTGCCAGTTCCTGAAAGCCTGGAATCAACTTCCGAGAGATGTCACCTGGTGCCAGTTCCCTAGCTCCCGACTTCTGTTCTAGAGTCCTTGGCACTATCTAGAGATTATTGTTTCGGACTGCAGGAATTTGTCATACCTGGTTTTGGACAGGCCTCTGTTATCCTGTGACCAGGCTTTTGTGTCTCTTACGGATTTTTCAAGCCTTATAAATGTTCCAGATGTTAGTTCTGCCCTACACAGTTTTGCACGTCTTCGGTCTGTACGAAGTACAGGTATCGTGAAGTCCACACAAACCGTTTTCAAGTCCAATAAGAAGTCATTCCCGCACAGATGTCCTCATGTCTGCACAACTGTCAAGGATCAACAGGGTCAGCTACTAGTTTGCTCAGTCATCCATGAGCCTGCAGAATGATGTGCAAGTTCGCTCTGTTGCTTGCGAGTCCATAGAATCGTCAGCAAGTCTGCATGGCCCGCAGCTCCCCTCTCTCTCTTCAATGAAAGATGAGGTTCTAGATGGAGACAAACCAGACAGCCTAGTAGCCCTCTCTCTCTCTAACATTTGTCTTCTGTTTCTGGCCATAAACATCAGTTTTTTTTTTTTTTTCCTGAATATGTCCATGTATCCCTGGACGTCTCATGTATTTGTCTCCCTTTGAAGGAAGTTCAAAGTTTTGAACACGTACTGGGACAGGGAATCACTGCCGACACCATCGTTTTTTCCCTTAGCCCTGGTCTTCAGTTGGACTTTCAGCAGTGGCTGTCCGAATTTAGACTTTCAGAAGAAGTCCCTCATCATGAGACTAGTCTTAGACTGCTTCTCTCTCCTTGTTCTAGTAGAGGGAGCCTGCTCAGGGAACTGGGAAACTTCCAGGACGTTTCCCTGGGGGGAATGGAATCTTCACACATATGCCAGAGAACTGAAAGCCATTCACTTAAGGCTTCAGTTCTTCTCGGCCCTAGTGCACTCCTAGACTGTGGTATTCCTTTAGACAAGACCACAGTCCATACGTTTTTTACATTAGCACTCGTCACCAAGCGACAAGAGGGTTTTACTGCAGAGGACAATCAAGTTTCTTCTAGTCCAACTGGAATTTCTGGCAGATGAACCGAGCCATCAGAAACTCACTCTTACCCCCGAGTGGACCTTGAATCCCCTGAACTGTTGGGTTATGTGCTTCTATGGGGCAGGCCAACCTTGACTGTCTGCCACCTTAAAGGAAACTTCTAGCATGGGCAACACACACCATACTGCAAGACCGTTCCACCTGGATCTCTGCGCTCTTCCACTGTTCAACATGGTCAAGGAAGGGCTGAACTTTTTCAGGCTCATCAGAACATTACGAAGTGCCTCATAGCCCCATTCTGAACCATAATTTATGGCTCCCAAATGGCTACAGTTGATTGGTAGACTCGCCAAGAATCCTTCGACTATTTTTCTCTTCTTGAACAGCCTCACTTCAAGAGATGCCACCAAGGGTGGTACACTCTTATGTGGACGGGCTTTGGGCTGTCCAGGTGCTTGTCAGGAAGGAGGGTTTTTTTTTCAGAGGTGCTACAAGAGACATTTGAAAAATGCAGATGTCATCTTCTAGCTCAGTCTACTAATATAAGTGAACGATGTTCCAAATCGGGTGTCTCAAACTCCAAGTTTCTTCTTCTGAGACACTTATGACTCAAAAGCAGCATTGCCTTGTTTATCGGAGAGGATATAGAATCTCTCATGTTCCTCCTTTTTACGGGTATTGAGCTATGTCTGACTCAGTAACGCGGTTTGCTTGTTTACCCTGGGATTTTTTTAACCAAGAACGAGAACCCTTCCATGACCTGGAACCTTTCTCTCTCTCAAGAACTTAATGGAAGAGAAGATGGTCTTGACAGCCAGGAACAGTGCTCCGGGCTCCCAGGAGCACCCACCAGCTCAAGCCTTTACCTCGCCTGACTTCTAGCTCGCCTGGTGCCAGCTACAGCCTGGCACCAGCTCTGCCCTGAGCTCCTAGGAGTGCCCACCAGCTCCCAACCAATTAGTTATCTGGCAGCCAGCTCAGCTGGTGCCACCTTCAGCCTGGCACCAGTTCAGTACACCCAGTGCCTGGCGCCAGCTTCCGATCATCTGGCACCAAATCTCCCCACATCCTTGGCTCTGGGGAAGAGTGGGAAGCTCTCTATTCTGTGGGAGTTTTCAGGTATTATCTGAGCAGGATTGGAAGCACGGGGGCCATCCATTCATAACCTTTAGTGTTCTGACAAGGACTCTTTTTTTTTTGCCCTATCTAAGAACACATTGTTCTTCGTCATGTATGGACTTGGTCTATGGGACCATTCTTAGTTTCAGGAAAGAGTAGGGCCTACTTTTAAGTGAAAGCTATAGAAGTCAGAACAACTTCTACCTCATTAGTCTTCATGCATATAAGCCCCTTACATTCATCCTACAATCGACCTACTGGAAGTGCAATTGATTTTCGCTTTTCACTTCTTGAGAAAAGTTTAAACAGTGTTAAAATTTTTTGCAGTACCTTGCGATTATTTGTACTGTTAACTGGCTTGGCATCACGTGAGGAAGCATAGGATTTTCTCCTACTTTCTCTTCACCGTGTAGTAAGGTGCTGAGTTTTGTGAGAGCCGGGGGGTACAATGTACCTGGAGCACCCATCACTCTCAGTGGATGGGTCAATGTCTTTATTTCAGTGCAGATGACAGTGTTATCTGGTTGTTTTTTTATTGTGGTACTGCACCCAGGGCAAGGGCACTTTTTGAAGTTTTGCCAGCCTTCGGTTAGCTCCTTCACTGCAAACTTCCAATTATGCTTTGCTAGCCATCAGACTACTCCTTAGTTGCAAGGCTTCCACTTAGGTAGAGGTGCTCCATGGCTTTACCACCCCGCCACTGCAGGTTAAGTTGAGCACCAAACAGAGGCAATTTTCTACTGCAGGCTCTCTTAGCTAATAAGGAAGTACAAGTGTTGTATTCAATGCTAGCAACTTTTTCTATTTCAAATTCATTACTGTACATGACTTAAATGTTTTGGAGTAGAATATGTCCATGTATCCCTCCTCCTATTAATGTTGGGAATCAGCTATGTAATTACTTGGTAAGTTACTTATATAAAAATGACATTTTTGTAATAAAATAAAGTTTTATATGTACTGTACTTACCAAGTAATTACATGATTGGAGCCCTCCCTCCTCCCCTCTGATGGCCATATGGCATAAACAGAATGAGGTTGTCTGCTAAGTAGTTCCTGGTATTCCTGTTAGTGGACGGGACGAGTCGCCTGAACTAAACTTTGAAGCGTTACCCACAAATTTTTTAATTTAGGCTGCTGTGCAAGAGGAAACTATAGCTATGTAATTACTTGGTAAGTATATATAAAACATTATTTATTATAAAAATGTCATATTCCATTCCATGGAAATTGAGATTTATGAGTGAGCAGATAAATGGTGAATTACAGAAAATCTTTGTAAAAAGTAGAAAAGTATTACAGTCTATTATTTTGTATAATGACAGTGAAGTTATAAGTATATTTTACTAATCACAGGGCATATTCATTCTTATTACCATATTATCATTGCATGAATAGAGAAGAATACTGTATTAGTAATGTATAAATGAGGTGGATTATTGGATTGGAGGTGCCAAGAATACCATGAGATTTTAAGTGAAGTCATAATCATTATTATTATTCTTAAACTTGCCTCTATACTGAGGGTATCCTGAGTTTAACAGAAATATATGGGACAAGTCAGAAGTGGAAAATTTTAACTAGTTTTAACAAATTATACTTTTTCAGGAAAGTTTGGTTTGGAGTCTATGTTCAGTGTTTTAAGAGATGAGGAATCAGGGATTTGCATGTGTTATGGTTCGTTTGTCACCACTTCTTCACAGGTAGCTCAGTTCTTAATAGTTTTGGAACTAACAAAATAAGAGGTCGAGTAATCTGGTGGCGTATGTCTACCCAAGAGTTGTACTGTACAGTACTGCCTTTAATTAAGGTTATACAGTGGTGTGTAGAGGTGTTTTCATAAGGCAAAATCCCAGATTTTTACATCCTGTTTTGATATGTAAAATACCAAAGAAAAGTTTGATGAGTTGTACCCTTGTTCTTCATCCCAAAGTACACTACCTTGTGCAGTACTACATCACACAGAAACTCAGCTATGTTTTGTTAGTTGACCAAGTCCTCATACTGTACCACAAAAACTCACAATTGAATATTAGCTATTAAGAGGAATCCAAGTGTAACATCTTTTAGAGATATAAAACTAAATGACAGTAATGACAGCAACTTTTAATTTAGTATAAATGAAGTTAATTAGTTTACTGCTCTTGTACAGTTCTTAGTGAAGATGGACTTAGTGTTTACCTGGGACACTGAATTGATTGTACAGTACAGTATGTGAATGTTTTTTAATGCCTTCCAGTTGTCTGTCTCTTATTTTTTCCTCTGTTACAAGACAGCTTACCAAACACCAAACTTTATTGGCTTTCGAAATAACTTTATATTTTCTGTGACCATGAGGATGTTCTGGAATGTAAACATGAACATATTTTTGGAAAATCTTTGGTTTGTATAATTATTTCTTGTGTAGTATGTATACTGAGTTTCACAAATATTCAGATGAAGTTTTAAACTCATATCTAGAATGTACATGTAATTTCTTAGGAAGAAGTGGAATATAAAGACTTTTTTTTTTTTTCATGCAAACCTTGTTTCACAAAATACAGTAGTGGGTAGTTACTTAATTTCTAGATGTAGGTTTTGCTAATAACATAAGCTTTTTTATGCTCGTCAGAAATTGTTATATCTTTGTTTAAATTACATGTATACATAATTATTTTAACTGAACCATCTATTTTAATAAACATGGTTTCCATTGAAAGAATAGGGAAAACCAAATTAAATATTGTTTAAACAATAAGTTGCATGTTTCATGATAGATTCTGTCATAGAAATTTTAGTAGGAAAATAGCACTGTGCTTTTGATCTTTTTATTTGCTTGGAATTGGATTTAATTGATATTATAGGCATATCAGTACAGTTGGTATTAAAATAAATTTGTTTCACAGCATTTTGGAATTAGAAATTTCATAAAATGGAGTCATTTTCCTTGTAGAAAAGGATTTTAGAACTGTAGAAAAGGATTTTAGAGCAACTGTGTCAGAAAATTCCTTTGTGACATTGTATTGTAGTGGGAATGGGTAAAGTATTTCAAGTGTGCTATTGCATTTTATCCTGATATGAAGATTGTATGTGATTTTTCGAAGACTTTGCACATGATGTAGTATTTTGAAAGAATTTTATTGGGTACACCAGCATGACTGAAGCTCTCCCATATTTGTTTCATGATTACTGCACATAATTACAGTAATCCTAGATTTAAGGTATTCTTGTGTATTTTCTTACATGAAGTTTCGAAGGATAAGTTTTCAGAGGTTTAAGAGAATAGTTCTGCAAAAGAATGAATATGGGATACAATGTATAATTATAGTGCACTATATTTTTAAATGATTTTAAACTTGTATAGAAAGTTTCGTTTCAGCTCAAATCTTTGAAAATTTAATACTACATAGAATGGCAGTGAATACTTATCACTTTGTGCATAGTGTATCAGTTTTGCATAAATTGTGAAAAGGATCTTATATATAAGTACAGTAGTATGTATTTGGAATATTTATGCTACCTAACAGTGAATGCATATTCCTCTACACAGTGAGACACTTCATAAGACTGCTATTCCTAAAGTCAGACTACATTCATACTCCAACTTATAGAATTTTTCAGCACAAGATACTTTTGAGTACAACTTTGTGATCATTATAACCTGGGGAAGTAAGATAGCATGAGTCTACTGCATCATTTCTTTTGTTATTTTGTGTGTTTATCATAATTTCAACAATTGGTGCAGCACGTATTATACAAAACTTTATTGAATGAGTGCAGTTGGATAATCATAATTTCCTAATACTGAATTGGTTAAATTTTCTTATTGCCCAGGCTGAGCAAATGAAAGTATAGTATATGTACATTAAGTGTTTAGAACTTATAAGTGTGGGAATGGGTACAAATATGGGACTTAAGCTTTACATAAGTAACTTACCAAGTACAGTAGAACCCCGGTCCTCGACCGTACCAGAACTCGACATAATTGGATTTCGACACGAAGTGTCGAGTAAATTTTGCGTCGGAGCTCGAACAACAAACCGGAATCCGACCCGATGAATCATATGATGTTTGCAAAACAAAGAGTTTCGGTTGGCTGCCGCTAGTTGGCGTTGTTGGTGGCGTTCTTCCCATGCATATTTAAAAGCATTTAAAGCCCACACACGCTGCTGCTGTTGTTTGGAGAAGTACACGCTTGTACAGGTATATCATCATTTTTTTGGCTTTCTGCACTGAATTTTCATCCAATCATAGGTCCCAATAAGTTAGGGTACCATAATATATATTGAAAGATGTTTTACAGCGATTTTGTATACTATTCCAGTAGACTTTGTATGAAATTTACCATAAATACTGAACGTAAACAAAGTTTATGTAATTAATACCGCAATACACCACCAGGGTGGCACTTTGGTTTGTTTACATCTGCTCATGCCACAAGCTGCCAAGTGCCGACGTAACTTAGGAAATTTTTCTTAATTTTATGATAACAGACATACAGTAATTAGGCTTATAAATACTGTATTATTAATTTACTGTAATAATCAGGCTTGTTTTTGTGTGTACCCATTACAGTACATTCTGGAAGTGCCTATAGGCTACCTAGCCTAGCCTATGGTGCTCGGTCTACCATTGGTAAGACTGCTGCATTGGTTGTAGGCCAATTTTTTTTATACAGTAGGCATTAAAAATGTAAAAAGTACTTCTGATAAGTTATTTAACTCTGAACTTATTTAATTGTAATTTGTGTAATGTTTTGTATAAAAAGGCAAGGTTGGGGTAATGACTGGTAGTCAGGAATGGATTAATCCATTTTCAGTTATTTCTTATGAGAGAAATTGATTCAGAATTTGACTAAACTGAATCTCGATGCTTCTTCTGGAATGGATTAGTGTCGAGGACCGGTGTTCTACTGTACTATAATTATATTGCTACTAGTTTCAATTGCTCGGCAGCTAAAATTTTGAAATTCGCAGGTCGCGCTATTTTGTTTGGCTAGGAGACCAACCCTGCCCACTTTTACCCCTTTGTTGGCCGAGTTGGTTGAGCTTCAGACCGTCATTCGATGGGCCGGAGTTCGATTCCCGCCGCCGGCTGATGAAGAGTTAGAGGAATTTATTTCTGGTGATAGAAATTCATTTCTCGCTATAATGTGGTTGATTCCACAATAAGCTGTAGGTCCCGTTGCTAAGTAACCATTTGGTTCTTAGCCACGTAAAATAAGTCTGATCCTTCGGGCCAGCCCTAGGAGAGCTGTTAATCAGCTCAGTGGTCTGGTAAAACTAAGCTATACTTACTTACTTCAGGGTAAGAGAGGAACAACTAGCAAAAGGATTCAATTTGTTTCTGCTGGCTAATGGCTGTACACCAGCTTTTAGCAGCAGCTTTGATTTTGGAATTGACTTTGATTAATTTGACTTGACCTTGTGATTAATTCGACTTTACCTTGTTTACTGATTGTGACTTTAGTTGACTTGTTTGCCAAATGTCAGACTCAAGTTTGACTAACTTCAGGTATTGCAGCAAAGGTTGCAATATGCATTTGACTAAGAAACCTTATGATTCCCATTCTATCTGCACGGATTGTAGGGGACAAGTTTGTTCAGTAGACTTACGATAAAAAGAGAAAAGCGATGGCCAGACGGATTAGTAAGGCTTTAGCTAGTCAGTGATCTCCTGTTGATCATGATATTGATAATGCTAACGTCGAGATTGACATTCCTATTATTGCTGTTGATCCTGTACCCAGTTCTCCTTCTGTGCAACCTGCTCCTTTACCCGGCCCTCACACTCACAACCTCAACCACAGTTCCTCATTGGGCGAGCGGGTTCCGTTCTCAGCTACCACTCTGTTGGCCGCGAGTTCAAATATCCAACCAGCCAATGAGGAATAAGAGGAATTTATTTCTGGTGATAGAAATTCATTTCTCGCTATAATGTGGTTCGGATTCCACAGTAAGCTGTAGGTCCTGTTGCTAGGTAACCAATTGGTTCTTAGCCACGTAAAATAAGTCTAATCCTTCGGGCCAGCCCTAGGAGAGCTGTTAATCAGCTCAGTGATCTGGTTAAACTAAAGTATACTTAATTTAACGACCTCAACCTCATTGCCAGTCTCGAGTGTAAAATCGATAAAAGGTTTGAATTGATTGTAGAATCTATTGTTCAATTAGCCTCATCAGTCAAGGTCCTTATGGACAATAAGAGTGATTTGGAGGGCTCTGTAGTGCCTAGTGCCAGTACAGTGTCGGTGGAACGCCCGATTGCGCCTGGTTTTAGTGTTGTGTTGGTAGAGGAGGTGGCTGCCCATCCTGTCAATTCTCCCAGGCAAAGGTCAATGTCATACTCCCCTAAGCCTGGGAGGAGTCAAACGTGTAGCCTAAGGGAGGTCAGTGGGGTCTGCCCATGGGTAGTCGCCCCCACGGTTGGACCTGTTATGGAATGCCAGGTTGCAGCCAAATTCACTGGAAAGGTGTATCCTTGGACGGGCATGGTCTTTCATCTAGCTCAGATGATTCTTCTACCAGGCGCCAATGGTGTTTTATGGGTGAATCATGCCCTTTGAAAAGGCGTGCTGGTGATGTGTCACATTCTCATCCAGTGCCGTGTAAGAAATTCAGAGAGCCTGTTCGCAGTCCTCTTCCGTCTTGCAGTCATTGGGATAGTCTGGAGCATTTTCTTTCTGTTTCTCCCTTGGTAGAGTGTCAGATTGCAGCTTCCAAGCATCCTGCTTCTCTCTTTGTCTAAAACGTCTTCCCTTGAGCGTCCTCATGCACCCGAGACTCCTCTGGCCCCCAACCATTCTGCATTGTCAGAAGCTCCCTTGACTGCCGAATGCCCAGTTTCTTCAGAGTTCCCGAAATCATCTCAGTGCTCGTTGGCTCCTTCTCGTCCTGCTGTGTCAGAGTGCCCGTCTTCTCTCGAGCGTTATAGAGCGCCTACCTTCGCCTGTCTACCCAGTGATTCATGGATCGCCAGCTAAGATGAAGCCCCCACTGGCTCCTGGGCTGCCTTTGGCACCCAAACTTCCGTTGGCACCAAAGTGCCCACTCTCCTCCGTTCACCATGTTTCTGCCACCAACACTTTGACTATTACTGCTGGTAGAGTTTCTCAAGTAGTTGGGCATTCTTCTGTGCTTCAGTCTCCTGCATTTCAGGCTTTACCCTCTTCCAGCAAGCAAGCGCTCTCCGTGGTAGACCCGATTCAGAGCAAGCTGGACAGTACTTTGAGCCTGTTAAAGAAGGCTTCGACAACCCCCCAACCTATGGACTTAGCTTTGTCTCCTGTCTCTTCAGACGAGGAAGAAGAGGTTATTGCTGAAGATGCTCATCCTTCAGCTTATGCATCGTTGCTAAGGTATCTTCTTTCTACCTTCCTGAGTTTCTTTTTGCCTGCAGCTCCTTCTTCGCCTGCGTCTGCTTTTCTTATGGAGTCATAGTCCTCCGATTCTGTGAGACTGCCCACGTTGGTGCTTTCTTCTTCTGCTAAGAAAGCCTTCAGTGATATTGAGGGATGGCTAGCGGAGAAGAGGGAACAAGGTAGAGCCATCTTCAGCTCCCCTCCTTCTAGATTGTCAAAGAAGAGACAGCTATCTTATGCCACTGGGGAAGCTACTTCTCTGGGAGTTTCTGCCTCCTCCCCAGGGGGGGGAGACTTCTCTGGGCTGATCGATTCCTCTCACAGATCTGCGTTTACACCAACAAAGATTATCTTCAGTTTGACGGAACTCTCACATCTTAAAAACTTGTTCAAGGTGTTTGAAGATTTGAGTTTTCTTGATTGGGTGGTGGGCTCTCTATCCCGCAAGCTTAAGGACTGCTCTGTTATTCCTGAAGATAGTGCCTCCGATTGGCTGGGGGTCCTCTCGTATATCGATAAAGGGATCAGGGATAGTTCCCAGGAGTTAGCGTCCCTGTACACAATGGGAGTACTTGAAAATAGAGAAGTGTGGTGTTCTTACACCTCTAAGTGAGTGACTCCCTCACAGAAGTCGGCCCTTCTGTTTTCCACACTGGATCGTCATCATCTGTTCCTGCAGGCTACAGTTGTGGAGATTTCTTCAGATCTTCAGAAGAGTAAGCAAGATCTTCTTGCTCAATCCTCTAGGTGGCCTAAAGAGATGCCTGCTCATGCCTCCAGGACAGTCTCCCTGCTGCAGACACGGCCCTTTCATGGCAGGTTCTTCCGGCAGAGCCCTGGATTGTCAATTTACTGAGGGAAGGTTATACTATCCCCTTCAAAGAAAAGCTGCCTTTAAGCAGCTCTCCAGTAACATTGTCAGCTTACTCCAAAGGCTCGAAGAAGTCTTTGGCCCTCTCAGAGGAAGTGTCGTCCCTTCTCAAAAAGGGGGCGATAGAATTAGTAGAGGATGTGGACTCCCCGGGGTTCTACAATTATCTTTTTGTGGTGCCCGAAGCTTCAGGGGGCTGGAGGCCCATCCTAGAAGTCAGCACATTGAATGTCTTCATACGAAAGACAAAATTCAAGATGGAGACAAATCGAACTGTCATGTCATCCATTCGCCAGGGAGACTGGATGACATCAACAGACATGCAAGATGTGTACTTCCACATCCCAATACATTGGGAATTGAGGGAGTTTCTGAGGTTTGTGTTTGGGAACAAAGTGTTCCAGTTCCGCACTCTATGTTTTGGGTTATCGATGGCGCCACAAGTGTTTACCAGAGTTCTCACTCCCCTAACAAAATGGCTCCATCTGATGGGAATCAAGATCTCCCTTTATTTGGACGATTGGCTACTTTGGGCCCAATTGAAAGAAAAATGTTCAGAGGACCTTCAAAAGACTTCTAGCCCAGGAGCTGGGATTGATGATCAACTTTCAGAAGTCTCAGTTGATTCCGTCACAATGGGTTCTTCATTTAGGGATGATAATAGACTCTCGGAGTTTTCAGGTTTTTCCATCCCTGAAAAAATAGAGTATTGCCTCAGGATAGTACGCAGATTTCTTGTTCTGGATCAATGCTCCGCCAACAAATGGATGTCTTTTGGGGACATTATCGTCCATAGAACAGTTCGTCCTTCTGGCAGGCTTCATATGAGACCACTCCAGTTCTTCTTAAAAATCAGCTGGAGCAGGAAAAAATACCCAGACTCTTTCGTGTTCCGAGCGACTCCTGAGATAAGAGAGGACCTGCATTGGTGGACCTTAGAAGGAAGGTTGTCCCAAGGGAAATCCCTCCTTCCATTGAACCCCAACCTAGACTTCTTCTCAGATGTGTCGAACCTAGGTTGGGGAGCTCTCTTGGGGAGCAAGGAAATTTCAGGGACCTGGTCCCCGGACAAAGAGATTGGCATACAAATGTCAAGGAATTGAAGGCATTTCATCTGGGGTTACAATTTTTCAAGGAATAAGGATGCAACAAGTCAATCACAGTGTACCCCGACAGTACGACTGCTCTGTCACATATCAAAAACCAAGGGGGGAATACACTCTTTCTCCCTTCATGAGACGGCAGGGGATCTTCTGCTTTGGGCAGAGCAATTTCAGGTCAGGCTTCTTACGCGCTTCATCCAGGGGAAGGCCGACGTTCTGGCGGGTGGATTAAGCCCCTGGAAACAAGTGTTACCCATGGAGTGGACTCTGGATCCTCAGGTTTGCTCAGATCTATGGAAGTTATGGGGGACTCTGGTCATAGACCTGTTCACGACTTCCATAAACCATCGTCTCCCCGTTTTGCTAGCCAGTTCTGGATCCTTTAGTGTGGGCAACCAATGCCATGCTTCAGGACTGGTCAAACAGTCACCTTCATGCTTTTCCCCCTTTCAGTATGGTAAGACTGGTGATCAACAAATTCCAGACTCACCAAAATCTGTCAATGATCCTAGTGGCTCCTTTTTGGCCGACAAAGGAATGGTTCACAGACCTTCCCAACCTACTTGCAGACTTTCCGATGCTGCTACCTCAAAAATTTCATCTGCTAAAACAATCCCACTTCTGGCACTTTCATCAGGGGTTGTTTACTCAGGCCCTGACAGGCTACATATTATCAGGAAACTTCTTAGGAGGAAGGGGTTTTCAAGATCGGCTTCATGAGCTATTGCCAAATGTGGTTGGCAGTTCTCTGATAGAGTCTTTCAGACTAAGTGGATAATTTTTAGAGACTGTTGCAGAAAGCACAGAGTGTTGTCTTGTCAGACATCTGTAGCTGAAATAGCAGCCTTTCTGCTATATCTTAAGACCAATAGAAACCTGTCATCCTCGACGGTCAAGGGTTATAGGGCCATGTTAAGCTCTGTCTTCAGACATAGGGGAGTGGACCTTTCCTCTAATCAGGATTTATCTGATCTAATTAGATCGTTTGACACCACAAGACAGAAGGAGGTAGCAGTAGTGCCATGGAACCTGGATGTGGTTCATAAATGGTTGTCTGGGCCCAGTTTGAGCGTATGCATTTGATTTCCCTAAAAGATCTAACTAGAAAGACCCTTTTTCTAGTCGCTTTAGCAACTGCAGAATGAATCAGTGAGGTCCAAGTAATAGACAAAAGAGTGGGCTTCTCCCAAGGGAATGCTGTCTGTTCCTTCTCTTTGGTATTTCTAGCCAAGAACAAGCCCATTTCCAATCCG
This sequence comes from Macrobrachium rosenbergii, assembly GCF_040412425.1. Classification (NCBI taxonomy): domain Eukaryota; kingdom Metazoa; phylum Arthropoda; class Malacostraca; order Decapoda; family Palaemonidae; genus Macrobrachium; species Macrobrachium rosenbergii. The sequence goes on along the minus strand of NC_089763.1, from coordinate 10,756,934 downwards.
TGGCCTCATTCCTTTGCAATTAAGTTTGTCTGAAATTGTAGGCCCAAATGAGGAAGAGAGAGTATTGTGTCCTGTGAGATCTCTAAGGTTTTATCTTCACAGAACAAGAAGATTCGTGGTTCTTCAAACACTTTATGGTGTTCTGTTACAAACCCTTCTTGGCCACTTTCAAAGAATGCCCTGGCATTCTTCCTTAGAGACCTCATCTCAGAAGCCCAATCTTCGGTTGAACATGAGGTTTTTCCATTGTGTAAAGTGAAGGCTCATGAAATTAGAGCTGTTGCCACTTTGTTGGCGTTCAAGCGTAATTTGTCTCTCCTCTATATGAAGCGATTTTTTGGAAATGTAAGTCGGTCTTTGCAGCACATTATTTGAAGGAAATTGACACAATTTACAATAATTGTAAACTGTCCATTTTCGGTGGCTGGCGTGGTGTTGGGGGAAGAAGCGTAGGAAGCATTCCTTCCTTTCTTTCTTTCTTCATCTTGATTTGAGGTTGTTGAGTTTTTAAGGGAGCGGGGGGGCGGTTACAGTGTACTGGAGTGCCCTCCAGTCCTTCATGGTTGGGCAGTGGTTTTTAACTTTTTATGGTATTAGGTGACGTTTATTTTATTGTTGTATTTTCTGTACTATGCCCTGGGCAAGGGCAACATAATTACCTTTGTCAGCAATTGGAATCACTTCGCTACAAGGTACCCACTAACATAGTAGGCAAGCCTCAGCTATACTGCCGCGCCACTGTACAATAAGGAGGGCGCCAATAGAGGCAGTACCTTCCTGCAGCAGCTTCCTTATCAGGTAAGGAAACAACAGGCATTTCTATTCTCAAATTTATTACCATTACTAATGTTTTGGGGTAGATTTGTTCATGCATCCCACCTCCTGTCAATGTGGGAATCAGCAATGTAATTAAAGTAAACCCCCCCATATTTGCAGGGGATGCATACCACACCCCCCCGCAAATAGCTAAAATCCGCAAATACTTAAAACCCCTCTAAAAACACTTAGAACTGCCTATTTTGATAGTTCAGATACAAAAAAAAATGCTTATACCTGTGAGTATTTTAATAGTTTTATCACAAAAAGTGCATTTAGTCATGAAAATGATGTGAAAATACAGTAATTAGTGAATATTTCTCAGTGAAAAATACCACAAGTGGGCGAATCGTGAGAACGCGAATACAGGGGTTTACTGTACTTGGTAAGTTACTTATATAAAAATGACATTTTTATGATAAAATAAAGTTTTATATATACTTACCAAGTAATTACATGATTGGAGCCCTCCCTCCTCCCCTCACATGAACAATGTGGCATCAAAAAATTGAATCCTTTTGCTAGTTGCTCCTCTCTTACCCCGAAAGTGGGCAGGGTTAGTCACCTAGCCAAACAAAATAACGCGACCCATGAATTTCAAAATTTTAGCTGCCGAGCAAGTGAAACTAGTAGAATGTAACTACATGGAGTGTATATATAAAACTTTATTTGATCATAAAAATGTCACTTTTCATTATACTTACAAAAGAAATTATTCTGCAATAATTGTTGGTTGATGCTTCTTGAAAAGATTTCAGTATCTGGCTGAATGATGTAAGTTTGGTTTGTATGCACAGTGATGTGTGATGCTTTAGTTGATACGTGTTATTGTGAACTATTGACAGGCAACTTTACCTTGACACAAATGTTTGACATCCTACGAGATAAGGAATCAGGGATTTGCCGTGGGACTGATCATAGTCATCCAACTGCTGGTAGTATGGTAAGTTCTGCATAAATTAATAATTGATGGATTTTAACTGCATGATATTAATTGCCCTCCATTTTTTAAGTTATTGTTTTCATATTAATATTTTCATATTAATTGAAATTGTTAAGCTTTTATAGATGTCTTACTTAGAGATGCACTCATTGTTTCCCAAGATGAGAGAGAGCTGTTTTGTAGGGCTGCAAAAATGCTGATATCTGTAGGTTAGAAATGTATTTATATGTTGATGGAAATGTTTTATATTAAACACTTTTAATCCTATGTGAAACCATGTGGAGACATTTACATCCAATTACATATAGGGAATTTATTCCCACTGAACAGTGTATTAATTGAAGCTAAACTACCCTTGGACTTTTAACCCCCTTGCAGATGATGGGGTACCACTTATAGCCTGTGTTGAGTGGCATGAAGTAAAGGTTCTTTGCAGTGTCTATTTGGGTCCAGATCCATTGCTTTCATCCTTTTATTTCTTATCTTTTCCCTTTGGTCTCTTCCAACTTAGCTGTGCAGCTCAACTCTTTAACTGTACCTTGCTCCAATTTTCAGTTGTCATTTCAGAACAGATCCTTTAGGTGAACCCAATGAGTCAAAAAATGACTGTGGTCTTTTCAAACATACTTATAGAGGCCATAATGTAGGTACGGGGCTCAGATCAGCTACCTTCAGTGCTCAATATTCTCACCCTTCTAAGGTTATTCAGATCCATGAAGGCACCCCATTAAATATTGTGCCTTGTCAAGGTATGGACTTTAATAGAGCCTTTTACATTAGACTTTTCTTTAGCAAAATCTGGTGAAAAATAACTTTCCAAAGTGAAATTATGAAATTAGAAAAGGGAGCCAAATCAGCAATTCTTATTTTTCCCAGAGAAAAAAAAATTGTCGTCTTTAATGTGTTCCCCCACTTAGAATTAGTGTCATTCTGTCTTTTGTGTCCCTCTTAGCTTCACTTTTTGTCTTTTGTATTTTATAATTGATTTGGGTATACTGTATATGAAATCAGTCAGCATCTAGGGGAACCCATTAACCTCTGCCCTCCTGGTATTATTCATTGAGTGTTTAGTAGAGTTAATCCTACTTTGTCTTAGAGAACTTTTGCTTCATAATTCTTCATCCTCTGAGCTGCGAGTGAGTGAAAGTAAAGTGAGGCTAAGTGAGATGTGATGATCACTCACCAGGTAGGACATCAGTTATGTTGAAATACACACTGAATACTGAGAAAATTGCCTTTTGAGACTGGAAAGTCCTTTTCTAAGAGGAGGCCATACTGTAGGTATCTCATTGAGCATGATTTCATATAATGATGCACATAAGAGTCTTCAAAATGTCTTCTTGAAAAACTGTCTCATGGTCACATACTGTTCTGAGTTTAAGCTGTCTTGTAGACTATATAAATAACTTCACCTTGGTGTTATATTTATTAATTGTATGCACACAAATTTCCTTCAATGCTTCTTACTGTTTAAAAGTGCCATTCATTCAGGTAATCGTATTTGAGCATTTTAAGAACTGTACAATGTATTGTTCCATTGTTTGTTGACCAGTGGTTTTGGATGTCAGTCTCAATGCTTTTAATATGTGGGATGCTGTAAGTTCAGTTGTAGGGATAACATTTTGGTGCATTGGAACAAATGATAGATGCCAGTGCCCTGGAAACATTTAAAATATTGCAACATTTAACTTCATTTGTATTTTTAAGTGAAAGATCTAATTTATAATTTGAACAATTCTATTTGGGCAGTAGAATAACATTACAAGATCATTGTAAATAGTTCAGTGTGCTAGAAGTACACTGAAAGCATTTATTACAGCACTGAGACATTTATATCATAAAATATGAGCTTAGTTCTGTGAAAGCATGGCATTTTAATAGTGAAAATAAACTTGTGTATAAAACCACTGAGAAACAAATATAGCCAGTTAATATATTTTTTTATTTGTAGTTTTCAGTTTTGTTTTTGATTATTCAATTGGCATCTTGATATAGAAATCATAATCTTCATGATTGGCGTACATTATGATACTGTATTATCAAATATGCTTGACAGTGAAAACAAAATTGATAGGTTATCAGTACTGTATCATGAATTATTTGTCTTAAGATCAACTTGGTTTTTGCTCAACAGGTTTCAGTCCTGAGTTCAGGATCACAGAGACCTAGTTGCCACTGGTTCACAGGGACCCCAGACCCTCAGCGTTCTGTATTCAAGCCATTCATCTTCACAAGCAATGTCAAGATTTCACCACACATACAAAGTCCTAAAATTCCTGATGATGAAGATCCAGCCAAGGTAAATAATAAAAAGATTTTTTTAAAACAAGCTTTCATTAAAATGAACTAAAGAATAAATAATTTTTTGAGACACACCAGGATTTCCTTATAGTTCATCATGTCTACAAAAATAAAAGCGTGCGTGCCAAACATGGAAGGAAGGGCTACAAAAAAATAAAAGAAATATATTTTTTTAATTCTTCTGGCATTTCCTTCTATGTTTGGCGCCCACGCTTTTATTTTTGCAGACATGATTAATTGTAAGAAAATCCTGGTGTGTCTCAAAAAATTATTATTTACTTTTTAGTGCATCTTAATAAAAGCGTATTAAAAAATTTTATATTTTTTTCATTTTATATTTCTTAGTTTTTACAGAAATTGTAACCGATATATAACTAAAAAAATTGAACGTGATATCCTGTCGAGCCAAAGAAGGTCTGAAAATTCCATAGAGTTATTAACTTATTATACCAAGACAAAGAAGATATGAAAAATCTGAGTTTCATACAAATCCTGAGATACTGGGAGAGGTCACTGTAGGGTCACTAGAGGTCACTGCTGACCTGATCATGTAAGGTTGTATTGTCACCAGAACTGAGTAACCATGCAAAATTTCAAGTCTATCGGATGGAGGGAACAGGACGAAAATTGACTTACAATTTTGACCCAAACAGAGAGGCAGACAGATGCAGAAATCAACATAAATAAAAGCAATATCTGTTTTTACAAGAAAGGGATATTGTTTTGTCAAGTCATTATCGAATGCAGGTACCTCAGTTATCTGTTTTATCTTTTGTCTTATATTACAACCCCTTCTCCCAAAACTTCTGTCATTGGTGTGGGGCACCAAAGAACAATTATCCTGCTTTATAATTCAGCCCTAAGTACTTCCTCTTAACAGAATTAGCCTAGGGGCTAACAGAGTGCAACTTTAGAAATCCTGTTCTTAGATATTTCCAGGAAGACTTGTTTAGGAGCAACGACTCCAGAAAACGGACCATGAAGCCAGACCGGCACTAATAGGTTCAGTCATCGTTTTGGGAGTTGGGATACGAATGAGGAACTAAGAGTAAGGCCACTCCGGTGTAGCAGAATCATATCCTGGGATTGGTCTCAGTCATGGTCAAGGTCCCCTTCAAAAGAAAACCGTGAGATATCTCAGTCTCGTTCACCTCTTTTTGTTCAACGGGAACTTCAGACAGTAGAAGGCGGCAGCATCGGGTTTCCCCTACCTCTCCTTCACCAAGATGTAGGAACCAAGACTCTTGGTCACCGGTATGTAAGAGCGATCAGGAATGAACTGGACCTCCTAGACATTTTATTCCTTTGGATTTAGAATCGGAATTAGTTCAATTGGTACATGAATTTCCAGATAAAGGGGTAAAGTTTGTTGATCTTATCTGTATGATATGGAAAATTTTGAAATACCCATAACCTGAGAGAGAGGAAACCGAAGATTTCGCCGACTCCTCTTTAATGGAACAGGTAACTGATACTACTCCAGAAATCAAGCGGTTCATCCGCCTCCCATTAACTAAAATGGTAGGGTAAGTTGGTAATTAAAGAAGTGGATGTTCAAATAGCAGGAGAAGAAAGTTCCTTGGATGCCTCCAAGTCTCAGAAACTGCTGCCTCCTCCTTTGCCTAGACAGGCAAAATATTACATTCAGAAAATAAAGCCTCTCTTCCGAGGATAGTTAATGGAACACTATCCTGGTTGTCTTGTAACACCTCTTTAGACTTTTTACATCAGATATGATCAAAATTCACATGCTGAGATGCTGAATTTTGAGTTAACATTAGGAAGGACTTTAAGAGCTTCCTCTCGGCTTGACAACTGTCAAGGGGCACTGTTAAAACTTATTGAAAGAACAGTTTCTAATGATTCATGGTTGGTGATGAGACTTTTTCCCTCCATCAGGTAAAGCCCTGAAGTACATGACAAAGAATATAGTTAGTTTGTGGGCTAGTATAATTTTGAAAAGAAGAGAATCTCTCCTTTCCGTACCACAAAGGCAGATTTCTCCAGACAGTTGGTCGAATCTGAGAAACAGTGCTTTGTCTGGATATTTTCTCTAAGAACATCTAGATCAGGCAATTGCTGGCAGGAGGGAGGATGCACATAAAAGCAACACTACACATCTGGGGAGAAAACAAAGAAACTGCACTTTTCACACAACCCCGAAAAAAACGCATTGCCCAGCAAAGAGATGCGTAACAAAGACCCCAGCCATACATGATCTCGAGATGTAGAAAAAATATCTCACTCCACAGAGGGGGAAGTCATGGGAGAAAACACAAATACGCAGAGCATGTAATTAGCACATCTTATTGCCATGACAGCTAAGTTTATCTTATCAGAACTGGTAAAATATCTTGTTATCTAGAAGTCTGCTTCCTGTAACAGCTCAGTGAAAGAAACTGCATAGAAAAAATCACTTCTGGAATTCCTGGCCCTCTGCAGATAAAAGCCAACTGCTCTGTCAGGCAAAGAAGATGATCTTCATCTCTGATAAAAGGAGAATGGATGTAATGATTCCATTCATAAAATGCAACTTAAATTGTGTATGGAACTAACAATTTTTTAAAATAAATTTTATATTTTTGTATTATGCAAGTAATTATCATATGCTTGAAGTCAACCCTTCCTCCATCCAGTCCAGTGGGGTGCAGAGGATATATCTGTTCTAGAGCAAAGCTTCAGTCTGAAAAAGACATATAGGGAGCAGTTAGGTATCTGTGATACTCTTTTAGACTTGACATGACAATTGCAAGAGATCCTTGATAAAGGTTTTGAGTGCAGAGTACTGTAATTCACATAGATTTCAGTGCTGCTTTTGATTTAGTAAATCACAAGGCACTTATTTATAAACTTCAGAATCATGGAGTGGGTGGATGTATTTAAGGATTAGTTCAAGATTTTCTTGCAGGTAGCCAGCAGCGAGTTGCTGTTGATGGGAGCTTTAGTGAACCAAGACCTGTTGCGTTGTAGTTCCACAGGGTAGTGTTTTTGGTCCACTGTTCTTTCTAGTTTATACAAGTGATACGGTTGTTGGCATGGAAAACAAGATTCAGTATGCCAATGATGCAACACTTATGGATGTAGTAAAGTCTTCACTTATGAGAAATAAAGCTGCCCTCAGCCTCAATCAAGACATGGACTGGTGTAGTCAGTGGGGTATGAGGCTGAACTCCAGTAAAACAAAAACACTACAGATTAGCAGATCTCATACAGGTTTTCCACTCCATCCTCCCCTTCAGGTGGATGGGACTTTGCTGAATGAGCCTGAAGCTTCAACTACACTAGATGTAATTTTTGACTCACATCTTACTTTTGAGAAACATCTAATGAAAGTTTCAGCAAATGCTGCAAAAGTAAAGTGTTCTTCATAAGGCCTCATATTTATAACAGCGATAAAATCAGTGCAACCTGTTTTAAGTCATTTGTCCTTCCTTTACTAGAATACTGTTCTAGAGTGTGGATGTTTGCTTCTGCCAGAGATTTATATCTTTTAGATAGAGTGGTTTGTGGTGGTAGTGTCTGTTTACTAATATTAGCAGCTATAACTTGGACCATCGACAGATGGTCTCTTGTTTGTAATATTTTCATAAGTTGTATTTTAACAAAGATCTTTCACATACACAATTGATCCCTGATTCCATTTTCCTGCTGAGAGCTACCAGATTCACTGAACAACAGCACCAATATGCAGCAAATGTACCTTGCTGTTGAACTTTTCAGATCCAGAGGTCTCTTATTCCTCACACTGTTGGACTGTGGAACAGCCTCCCAGAGGATGTCATACAGTTGGAACTTCAGAAGGGGAAGCAAAGATGCAGTGCATTACTATCCTAATACAGTTCAATTTGTATTTTAATATTTTACTTAAATTTTTATATATTTATTAAATTTGTATATTTTTATTTATTTATTAATTTGTTAATTTATGTTTTTCTAATAACTGATCTCCTCTTTCTGTATTTCCCATTACCTTCTGTTACTCCTTTCGAATGAACACAATATTCTTTGGAAGGTTGACTTTTAAGCCAATACCCCCCTGTTGGCTTGTTCCATATGAATAGGGTTCATCTTCTGAATAATAATAATAATAATAATAATAATAATAATAATAATAATAATAATAATACAGTCAGACCTAAAAAATCCTGCATTCCATGGTCCAGGAACTCTCATGATCTGGGATGTTTTTGAATCAGCCATTTTTAGTTTTTTGGATTTTTTCAGATTTCAGAACTGAAACTTGCTTCGTAAATGCGCAAGCACAGTTTATTTCCAACGAAAACATTCTGTTAAACTAAAAAATGTACAGGATACAAAAGAACCGTAATTTGCTTGTTACTGTGTACTTGTGTAATTTCCAATCTAGTATATCTTGTGATCATTAAAATTTTGTCCAAAAGCATGATTTCATCACATACATCGTGTATAGTGCAAGATGTATTTTCAGTAGATTACACTAGGCTAGGCTTTCTATGCCTGTCTCAATTTCAGTAGATACCATTGATAATGCATATTCTATCTTGAGTTAGCTTGTAACTCATAAATAGGCCTAAAGCCAAAGTTCATTAGGCTAAATGCAAATCTTCATACATTAAATCAGGCTTACTAACATTATGACTTTTCTAAGAATTCATCACTATGTCTTATAATTAACAACCATTTCCTACTGCGTGAAAGACACTGGCATAAACAACAGCAAGTACAGGCAGTCCCCGGTTATCAGCGATCCGGTTTTACAGCGCTTGTCTAGCGACGACGATAACCAGATTTTCAACACTGATTCCCGGTTATCAACGGCGCTGATCACCGGTTATTGGCGCCGATAACCAGGGATCAGTGCTATTATCGGCGATTTTCGGTCAGCGGTGATTTTCGGTTATCGTCACACTGTCTGGAATGGAACCCCGCCGATAACCCGGGACTGCCTGTACTGTACTGACATAAACAATTTAATCAAGAAACAGCCATTTGCTGATGTCAGTTACTGTAACTAAAACAAGTTTTGACATAGAAAAAACCTATTTTTGGTAGTTGCAGTTGAGTCCTCAAGGTGTTACCCTTCCATGGTCTACCAGAGCTCCATGGTGACCAAACTAATATCAAAGAATTCTCATTTAGTTGGTCTTGTGGCTGGGTGTATGTTGTATTGATAAACACTATAACATGTGAAGGAATATGGAATGGACTCAGAGATATGAGGGCACTTTCCCTTATCTTCAGCAAAGCTGTACTTGGGTTGTTTCCATTCAAAACCTGCTAGAAGAAGTGATTAATGCGCATGCGCAGTCTGCCGTGCTGTCGACAAAAAGACCGTGGCTGGGTATGTGTCGTAGTGATAAAAACTAACATGTGATGGAGTATGTAATGGACTCAAAGATAAGAGGGCATTTAAAGATAAGAGGGCATTTTCCCCTATCTTCAGCAAAGCTCTTCCCAGGTTGTTTCCATTCAAAACCTGCTAGAAGAGGTGATTAATGCACATGCACAGTTTGCCATATTGTCGACAACAGACTTGCACGGAGACCAAGAAACCATGACTTTCTGTTCGTCAGTGCAGGATGATACCTTGCCCAAATCCCATGCCTTTTTGTCAAGGAAGTGGGAGGGTTTTGAGGACAACAGTGACTACCAAAAATTAGGTTTTTCGTACGTCAAAACCTGTTTTTTGATAGTGTAGCCACTTGTTTCATCCTCAAGGAGCTTTACAAAGAAATTAACAGGCGACAAAAAGATTTAAGCTCTCAAATTTTAATCCCATCAACCCCCCCAAAAAAAATTTTTGATCCATGGTCAAGCCACACATTATGTTGTAGGATGAAGTTGTACAGTGACTTACCTAAGCATACTGGGTTTGGTTGCAGTCTTGTCGCATCTTGCCTAGCGGTAGTTTGCGTACCCACCTTCAAGAGACTTAGTTTTCCGCTGTAGTGCCTATGGGGTTAGGACTGACCATATGACCTTCTGATACACAGTGTAATTGAATTTGTTCTAGCTCATGGCCATACAGTGCTCCCCCACTTTTGCACGGGGAGTTTCCAGAACCCGCAGCTGAAATGCAAAAATCCCCTTTCCAAATGCTTATAACTGGCTTACAATTGCCAAATACCATTCCCCTTAAACTAAAATGCTTACAACTGCCTATTTCAACAGTTCACTGGCTAATTTATTAGTTCAAACAAAAATACAGTGCATCCCAAACCATAATCCCAAAACACCCCAAGTCATCTTACATTCCCTCCTACAACTGTTACTCCTAAGTATATATACCCCTACAATGCTTGTAACTGCCTATTTTAACAGTTCATCACCCAACTTAACAGTTCAAACAAAAATATACCTCAAGCTATCATCCCAGAATACCCAATATCATTTCAGATGCACATTTTCTTTTACGTAACGTACCTTTGTGCATCATCTGTTGTACTGTACTGCACATAATGTAAGTACATTTTATTACATTTTGCTGTGTTGTAAGATGATTTTGAAATGATACTGTACAGTACATATTTTAGGATATTACTACTGTAAAGAGCATATCTAAAATACGTGGGTAGTTTCGAACGATGGGACACATTCCTCAAAGAGAATGCTAGGTTTGTTACGTCATGTTAGTATTTTCATGATTATGTACAAATACATTTATGATAAAAAAATGATTTAATACAGTAAGTTCTTGGTTTACATTGTTTTGTGGTTAGTCCTCACCATCTCCCATAAATTTATTAAGAAATTCTTGTTCCGTCATCTCTCTCTCTCTCTCTCTCTCTCTCTCTCTCTCTCTCTCTCTCTCTCTCTCTCTCTCTCTCTAAGCAGCTCAAAATCTCCAGTAGCAAGTTCTCTGACGATGGAATTTCTTTCTCTCTCTCATATATATCAGTACTGTACTGTACATACCTTTAATGAAATAAAAGTTAATGTACAATAAACGTAAAGAAAACATGAAAATAAACAATTCCAGCAAGTTCACTACTAGATTGACATAGGTAGTGTTGCCATGTTGTTTGCTTTGTCTGATTTATTGTACCATATTTCACTACAAGTTTTGTTGACTATGACTATCACACATATTATAACAGTACACAACAGAATATTTTATCACTGTTGATGTTTCATCTCTAATCACCGTAAAAATATTTAAAATCCGAATTCCATACGTAGGCAACACTCAGTATTCTTAATCTCCTCCCAGCCATTGTGAAGTCTCGTTCCCAGCAAGTTACTGTGCTTCGATGTATAAACACTTCAGTCTCTCTCTCTCTTTCTCTCAGTATACATATCCTTTATTGAAAAAACAGCAAAATATCAATAAAACGTTATTTCACTTACAGAATCCATTTACACTGTGCTTAGACTTCGATGTAAACATCTCTCTCTCTCTCTCTCTCTCTCTCTCTCTCTCTCTCTCTCTCTCTCTCTCTCTCTCTCTCTCTCTCTCTCTCTCTCTCTCTCTCTCTAAGTATACATATCCTTTAATGAAAAAATACAGTAATTAGTGAATATTAAGAGTTGCTCTATGAAAAAAAGTGAATTAGTGATAATTTTAGAGATACAGTCCATAGAAAAAATTCACAAATTGGTGAAAGTTGAAGGTATTTCCTGAGTATGCACCTCTATTAAGTTCTTAGTTTCTGAGTTACTCTAAATGCTGTAAGTTCCAGCTATTAGAGATTTTAGATCTTTCTCTTCATAAAATTTAGGTAATGCTCAACTAGACATTGCTTACAACCTGGACCCCAGGAGGTCTTTAGGTCGGGTGTAATTAAGGTGCCTGGTACACCTTAACTATTTTTGAGAACCTTGAAGGGTTTAGTTTTTGCCTCCAAAGCTGTTTTGAGTCTTTAGTAAAAGCCTCTCGAAGCAATTAGACCCTCTCTTGGTAGGCCTAGGACCTGTGAAATGGTAAAAGAATTCTAAGTGTTGCAGAATGCTGGCTTTTGCATTGAAGATACTAGTCTTCTGTTCCTGACTGAGATTAAGAGCAAAAATATCTAGGCATTTCCTTTCTCAGGGTTGTTAAATGCAGATGGGACCTTATTTAAAGGTGATGAGTTTGACACTTTTATACTATATAAGCACAATTAGAGTGTACTCAAATAGATTAAGCCTATTAGAGATGATGATAATAATTTTACATAAGGAGGACAAACACCACCACGTTTAAATGCACTGTCCTTTTTCCGTTATTTGGTCAAATTAACACATGTAACCCCATCCTGTGTTATTACCTTACTGGAGGTAATTATTCATTATGAAAGTTGTAGTGGATGTACTCAGCTGCTGAGATAATAGTTTATCTCAATGGAAAGTGCTCAACATCCAGAGGCTGGCTGCAGACAATGGGTTTTGGGGATCCCCTGTTATTGACCTGCTTGAGACTAACCAGAGTTTTTTTTTTTTTTGCCAATTTTCTGTTCACTAGTGCAAGATCCTCTAGCTTGGGAAGGGACACCAAGTTGTTCCCTGGTAAGGTCTAAACTGTAATGCCATTCCTACTTTTGCTATCTTTCGGAAAGTCATCAATATATTGGGGCAACTTTGAAAGTTGTCTTTTGGCGTTGATTGCACCAGGTGACCAGGGAAGGCCAGGTATCCATCTTCTTTCAGTGGTGGATGCAAGCAGTCAAGAGATGAAAGGTTTCATCACAGTACCACAAGCTACAGGTGATTGCATGGTATGGTCCATGGTTCTGGTGAGCTCAAGGTGTGATCTCGCAGTAATGCCATTTATCAGTGCTGAGAGAGAATCTGCTAATCTATTCTGCCAACACCAGTGGTCAGGATGTAAGTCAGAGTCCCACTTTGAGAGTTTTCCAGCACTGATACCTCTATAAACAACATGGTTAGGTTTCTGTTGTTTCTCAAGCCTTTAAGGCTAAAGGGCCATGTTGGCTATGGTTATAGACTTGTCGGAGGACAAAGACATCTAGATGTCTTTCAAGGTGTTAAGATGGAGTTTCCCAGGTCTCAGCTACATACGTTTACCTTGGAATCTTATGCAGTTCTACAGTTCATTATGTTGTCACTCTTTGAACTGTTTGGAGCAAGCTCCTTGTAAAGAAGCTTTTATGGAAACTTCACAGTAACCTTAGCCACAGCTAAAGAGTGAGACAGCCACAAGCTTAGTCAAATAAATTAGACTTTGCTAAAGACATGGCAATTATTTTTGCCTTTTTTTTGCTAGACATGGCAATTACTTTTGCCTTTTTTTTTGGGCTAGGCCCTTACCTACAACAGTATCTGCTACCTTGCCTGGAGTCACTAGGGCATGAGGAACTTGACGCCTTGGGATCCAGTAAGGACTTTTAAGAATTGTTGGAATTGCACTAAAAGGATTAAACCTGACGTAAAGGTTCTGTGTACAGTGATTCGGAAACCAGAGCTTCCAAAGAGTAGGAATGTAATGTCCTTTTCATTAGGTCTTTGGGTAAGGACTTTCATGCTAAATTCTATCCTTAATGGAAGGTAAGTCACTTGACATGTAAGCAGTGGCTATAAATTTTAAATTTGGAAAGAACTTATCCTTGGATAAGATACTGAAGTCACTCATTGGCATGGTAATCTTGTATTTGCTATGGTTCATCTTCATATTGCAGAGATTAAATACAATTATTGCAGAGTGTTAACTCCTCTGGTTTATGTAGGGGATATTAAATCCTCAATCAGTCAATAGCCCTTTTTGGCCTACTGCTTTTTAAACCTGATTGTGGTTTTTGGGAAGCTTGGAGGTACTCAGTGTTGAGTGTAATAAGTGTTTTTGTATGTACAGGTATGTACTTGTTAGTTATCCATCATTGGCTCTCCAGGGTTTTGGCAGAGTAACCCAACCCCTCTTTCTGATGAAGGGGGCACCCTACAAAGAGACCTTGGGTATCTTCATGATGAGGATCTCGTACCTGAGTGACAATCCTCCTAAGTCAGCAGTAATAGCAGATGGATTGAATTCACTGGGTAAACAAATACTTGTTTTGTACAAAATATTTTATTATTAAGTCGCCTTTAAAGGGTTGGCTGATTTCTACTTTGCCCACCTCCTTTTTCAAACATGGGAATCAGCTATATAATGGAGAGGTAAGGTTCATTTAAAAAATATAAATAAATTTAAGATTTATTTTTTTAATACTTACCTCTCCATTATATAATTTGCCCTCCATACCTCCCCACATTCAAAGTGGACAGCTGTAGACTGACCAGCCATGAGTGTTTGTACCTCTTACTCCCCTGATGGGGAAGTAGATGGATAGAAGGTGGATATTCATAGAAAACTGAATATTCCCATTTTTTGTTTCAATCTTTTGAACTACTGCTGGCACGGAAGTAAAAGCTATACAGTTTAGTGGAGAAGTATTTAAAAAATAAATCAAATTAAGTATTTACATAATACAAAATAATAATAATAGTACTTTGAATAAACCACAATGTAAACACTTTCAAATGAAATATATGAGACAAAGTTTGTCTAAAAAGATTTTCCCAAAGCTTTTATTCAAGATTTTATTGAAGAATTTAGTTTGGTTTTCCCTTTTATTTTTTCTTTCAGATTGTCCCACGATTTGCCAAGAAGGTAAATCGCACTCATCTCTTGTATCGTCGTCAGCAAGCTGCAACAGAAAATGGAGGGAGTATTGTTCAGACACTGCGAGAATTGGAGAGGAAATGTGTCCAAGAAACAGAAGCCTGCCTTGAAAACTTTGATCCTGAGAGGTTGTCTGAAATGGATGACTTATTTAAAGATTGTGTCGACTCTGAGCTCAAGTTTTATAAGTAGTTTTGTAATAGTATTTGCAAATTTCATGACCAATAGTAAAGCAGCTGTATTGATAATGCTAATGATTGGGAAAAATAGAATTTGGTGTGGCCTTTATTGCCTCATAAACCAACTAGTCTGCTATCAATACAGTTTGTCCAATCATTCTTTGCAGATTTTGAGGCCTCAATTGTCAAAAAATAAGATATATTAATATATATAGTCAAGTTGTGATGGTGCATTAAGCATTTATTTAATTTGGAAATGGTGAATCTTACCAAACTTTCCTTGAACATTTTTAATGCATGAAGAATATAAATATATTGTATACCATTATATTTAATGGCATAGCCTCCCAATGAGTTCTTCCATCAATCTTTCCTAAACTAGCAAATGATTGCATGTGTTGCACTTCCTACAGGTTTTGTATGGTCATTATTTTTCATTTATATAATACTGGTACTAGGACCTGTTACTATATCTGTTAGCATCATACAGAGAGAGAGACAGAGAGAGAAAAAAAAAAAGACAAGGTACTGGTTACTTTCTGGCTTAAATGAATCACATGGACTATATAAATTAAGTGACATAGTTATTTCAAATAATACACAGATTATGCTGAAACCTTTTGTGTATTTGCAATGAGTTTGTGATATAGACATTTACAAAAATTAGTAAACAGTAGAATGTTAATGAGAAAGTATAATTGACTACTCTCCAAATTCACCTAAAAAAATAGATAATTTTAGTTCAGTGATGTTATGTTTACAGGTCAAAACTAAGGCAATTCTTATTTTTATGGTTACTGGTGGACAGAACAGATGGGTGTTGGAAAATATATGATATTGCATGATATGGAGATGTACTTATCAATCATTTTATATTTTGTGAGCTTCCTCTTTGCCACATATTCTATCTTTTACTGAAGTTTCAGATGAATGAAAATTTCTGGCTTTCAAGTAATACACATTGTGTTCTTTCTTTTTTCTCTTTGAACCTATCTAGTTACAGTCTCACAAACTTGAAAATTTACTTCTGCAATATTTTCAACAGGTTATACCACATTCATGTTAATTACAAAGAAAATTGTATTAGGAGGTGAAACATCCTGTAAGTTTTTATTCATTGTACTTCAAGGAAGATTGAATTATAATTTTTCAAAATGCCCATTAGGATGCATATGATTATCAGCCTTTTACAGTGAGCAACATATGAAGGTTTGTAATCATGAAGTTGTTTTGTAGTGTCTTCCTGAGATATTTTTTTTTTTTTATTATAAGATCTTTAAAGTCTGAGTGGTAATAAGCCCCTAGTCACATAGTTAAGTGGGGCCTGTGGTCCACCTTTACCTGTTGTGGGTGATAAAATAGCCAAAGACATGGTGATAGTGTTAAATAGGATAATAATCAATTATTTTCAATTATTTTCTTGCATTTCTTGTATGCTTTAAATAGATATTCATTGATGAAATTTCAGCTTACCTTAAAATAGTAAGTTTGAGTGTCTTGGATCCTTCAGAATCTTGATTTTTATAGAAATACTAAAAGGCCTTCCATTATCATTGTTCAGTACTTTAACTTTAACACATTTCTTGTTTTTTTTCAGTTAAACATATCTTTGTCTTTTATCTATAAATTTATAATTTCTCCACAATCTCTGAAACGGAATTACATGACTATTGTTCGTGGATTAATTTTGTTTGGTTGTTATAAATTACATATGAAGGTCATAAAAGGAGATCAGACTGACAGGACAGAGTGCATTTTGGTGAATTACAGTTACAGAACATATGTCAACTTTAATGTAACTCAGCTTAGGAATGTATCAATCACTCAAGACACACAGGTTGGATGTAGTTTTTCAGAGAGTAAAGAAAAGTTTCAAAAAATCTAATTTCCAATTCATGAACTGATTTGCTTGTTAAGGCATTTTCCTTTGAGATGGCTTCTTGTAGAAACCACATCATTGCCTTTGTATTGTGTAAATCCTATACCTCCAGCTAAACCAAACAGGTTATTACACTCTATGAATATACAGTATATATTGATAATCTATCAACAGAAGCTTAATTTCAATTCTAGTTAACCTGCCTCACAGTTTTATGGAGTGAATATTATATATGACATTAAAGACTCCTTGGCTGGTATTCATTAAAGTGTATCGTCATACCTGGTATTTACTAAATAAGCCTTGCACATGTTAGTGTTCACCCAAAGAACTGTACAAAAGTGTAATGCTTTTGGCAAACAATCAGAATAAATTGTAGTTATTTTTCTAAATCATATACTGTATTGCAAAACATTATAGATCTATGCCAGTAATTTCTTAGTCTTGAAGATATTTATTGCTAAAGGCACATGTCTTGCAATATTTCTGCAAGTTGCAAATGTTAAATAGGTGGTTTGGCTAAGCTATTTAATAACAACAATAATCCCCTGCTCCTGATTTTCCTGGCCCCTGACCTTTCTTCATTTAGGAGGCTGAATGTCTGCTACTTCCTTTGTGTTTAAGCTGCTAAACCCTTTGCCATTTTCCCCCTTCATTTACTACAGACTTGGGCTGGCAAAGGGCATTAGGTTGCCTCTCACATTGTCCACAATCTTAAAGTACTCTTTCTAAATTATGGAAAATTAATATTAAACAAAGGACTTTAAACATCATTTATTATTTATCCAGCCATTCTATATAGTTGTTGCACGGACATGGAATGCTTTGCTTCAACTCGGCAATATCAGTTTCATCTTGAGGATTTCTTTTTCATATGCTTTAGGTTTGGAAGTTGCTCTTCCTTTGCAGCTAACCTTAGAATTTAGATTTTTAGCCATGATTATAAAGAAATGGTCTAAGACATTTGACTAGGATGGAATATAATTATTAAGTGCTAAAGTTGAAAATTATGCTCTCTATTAATGCTGCATGCTTATACAGTATAATGTAAAATTTCTCTAGCAGATTGGACAGGACAGAACATTTACTGTTGTCATGTCTGCTAAGATTTTTCATGACAATTTTGTGTAGATTTACATTATTGAAGACTAATATTCATATTTTGTACGAGATTAATTACTTCCATTATTGTGTGGAAGAAAAACGACTGTGTTACATAGAATTAATGATTAAGCTGTCTATGAAGTAGAAAGATTTGATAATTACAATCACCTACTTACATGATGTAGAGAAACTTGAAATGATGTGAAACCTGTTTGGTTCTCTGTTACTTAGCACTGTAATCCCTGAGCACGACTTCTGGAGGACTTGGCCTGTTCCCTTCACTCTGTAGCAGGAGGCACCTCACCGCTACCCATAATAAAACTTGCAGTTTCTCATAAAGTTTTTATTATAAAACTTCACCTCTTCTGTGATGCAAATTTTTGGATTCCATGATTTATGTTGCTATACTTCCAAATGGGCTGTATTATAGACTTATAAAAAGTTTCTTTTAATACCCTGAACAATGAAAATTATATTAAACCCTATTTACTGACAATTTCTTGAGAAGTATGACTCAAAGTATTGTAACTGCAAAATGTATACTAATACTGCAAGCCTGTAATGTTGCTCTCAATGACCAATCCAACATCTGCTATTGCTAATTGCCATTGCCTACCGAGTCCAATTACATTTTCTCCTTTTCAATATGTCAAATGAAGCAAAACAAAATCATATTTAACTGTAACATGAACATCATCACATTTAAAGAGTAAAAGGTGAACATCTTGGCTGAGCTACCCAAATACCTCACATTCCCAAACCATGCTATAATTTGTTAATCATGTCTCTTTAAAAAGCTGTAAACTTTAAATAGTGACACTTCCAGCCTGAGAAGAACCCGAAAAGGGTTCAGAGGTCTGGTTAAACAAATCATTTATAACTAACTAACTAAATAGTGACACCTCAAAAAACAGCGTCTGTCAAGAGACCTTGGGACAACTAAGCAGGCAAAAATCAAAAAACACAGCAAATACTAACTTTGCTGCTGATGAAAAGATGTTTAATACTAAATAAAATCAGTGTAAGTACCCAATAAAAATACCACCATTATGAGACGGCATTATATACAAGGAAAGCATAAAGACAAATCCTAAGCCATCCTGAACCAGGGTACCTGGCTACATCATTTCAAATGATGTCAGCTGTGCTGGTCACACATGCCCAACACAAAATATTATGAAACACTGGATTTATATCTAAATTTTTAAGCAGTCTGTCCTCTGCATTTGATGAATTAATCTTAAATGTGTAGCTCTCAACACTAAATACATTTTTATATGGGTAGATGAAGACAGACGTGAAAAGCACTGAATGAGTGGTACATCTTTCCAACAAGCAAGACGAGTGCAAAACAGCATTAAAAATGCTGTCTTCTATTGTTTTCAACCAAGTTTGTTTAGTTGTTTTGATGGATCAATTTTCAACACTTAATTTGTCTTGAATACATTCTTTCGTACAGCAAATCAGAAATAATTTTTAAAGGTAACTAAAGGAAAAATATTCACTTTAAATTGCAGATCTGTAAAATACAATACTACTCACAACACAGTCCCCTTGCCCTTGCTTGTCTTGCTTGTAACAACATTTTCCTCTTGATCTTTTCATTACTCACTTTTCTGCCAGTTTCCGTCATCCTCAATTTTATTTCCGTTTTCCGCTCATTCCTTAATATTTCTTCCACACTTTTATGTTCCCATTTCTTTCGCGGCTTCTTCTCTGTCCAATGTTTTTTGTTGCTGAAAGTGTCTCCCAATTTACGTTTATGAAAATTTTTGCGTTTTGAAGCATTTCTCTCTCCTGCCCCTTTACATTTCTGTCTTTTTTTGTGGCCAGATGCATTTGGGTTTCCTACCCCTTTAAGTTTTAGTCCCATGAAACCTGAAACAAAAAAAAATTCATTATAGAAAAGCCCCTCCCTCAAATGTTCACAAGGAATCAGCAGAAACACATTAAAAGTTTTTCAAATAAATTTGATGTTTTGTACATACAAACCACTGCCTTCTTTAGAAACTAGCTTTTGTTTTTGACTGTCTACACCTATTTATCAAAGGTGATAACAACTCCACTCTATTTGGTGGTGAGAAAGCCCACTCAGTAAGGATTACAAGACTTTGCCTACCGACATCAGTCTGAAATTTTTCTCAAGGACGGGGATTCCAGTCTCTGATTATACAATAATTTTCATAAATCAAACCACATCCATGAAAGAAGACACATGCATCCAATTGAGTGGGAAAAAAGGGGTACCTCAGCATAAGAAAAGTACTTGCACAGTAGTATGTATAAGTCATCATACAATATGTACATAAAAATACTTTCTAAAAATTTTCATATGTTCATGTCCAATATCTACACTGATGGAAAAGTGACTGAAGTTGATACCAACTGTCTGACTGGAATTTTTAGGATAGTATATGTATCTGAGGAGGTGACAGATAAAGGAGCTACTGTAAGACATTCAAAGTTCCCACCTAGGAAAATTTAGTTGAAGGGTAATATAATACACAACTGTTACAAATACTTACCTGATGTCTGCATGATGAAGAGTTGCCTGAGCAGCTGTACACTACTAAATAATAAACATTCCTCCCCGTTTCAATACATCTCTTAACAACACTTTCCCCACTGGATGAATTATGAAACATGATAGCAGCTGCTTGAACCCAGAAGATGTAGACAGCCCCAAGAGCATACAGGGAATCAGTATCATTTCACTGAAGTTAAGTTTCTGCCTTGGAATATAAGGAATTTATGTCAGCACTGATAGTGGATGAAGTAGCAGGAAAGTACAGAGTGAAGGTGGAAGCAAGTGGAGACCAACTGGGAAACTTATGGATGTCATTTGATAATGTACGATGAGACATTTACACCGGTATGTCATAGGATTATGATCAATGGCTGCTGAATTACTCATTGCTCACTCTTTGGAGATGAACTGGACTGCTTTGACTGCATATTAAACATTAGCCTACAGTAAATTAATCTTGATATAGGGAACATAACCTTCATTAGAGGTGTTTTTTGTGCTAATTTACTGCAGCAATATTTGCTTATTTTTGGATATTTAAAAATGATATTTTAATGATAAAGTTTGTTCATACTTACCTGGCAGATATATATATAGCTGTATTCTCTGATAGTCCGACAGAATTTCAAAACTTACGACACACGCAGTGGGAGATCAGGTGGTTAGTACCCATTCCCGCCGCTGGGAGGCGGGTATCAGGAACCATTCCATTTTCTATTCAGATTTTCTAGTGCCACTGTCTCCTGAGGGAGGTGGGCGGGCACTATGAATATATATATCTGCCAGGTAAGTATGAACAAACTTTATTTTATCATTAAAATATCATTTTGTTCATGAGACTTACCTGTCAGATATATATATAGCTGAATACCACCATTGGAGGTGGGTACCGACAGAATAGGATTTAGGAAACATATACATGTAGGTGATTGACACCTTGGTTCCTTACCTGTTAGCATAGCTGACTTCGTGATTACTGTCACCCAAGTCCGCTTCTGCTTTACTAGAGTCTCCAGCAAGGTAGTGACCTGTATAGCTGGTGAGTTCTAGATGATCTGTCAACGGGGGCGTGACCACGATGTGACTAGACCATATTGACCATACAATGAGGGCAAACAAAGAAAAACAACCACCTGACCAAGCCTAACTAAGTTAGGATAGCAAAACTAAAGCTAAAAGAGTGGGAAGTCCGCCTCTGGCGGTCGACCCAACAACCATAAAAACACTTCCTAACCATTTTCTATAGGATAGGATGTGTGTCACTCCCCTGCCCCCAGGATTGTATCTGCGGAAACGTATGGTCCTAGCGAGAACCAGTTCTCATATGTCGTCTTCACATCTCTCAGGTAGTGTGAAGTTTAACACAGAGTTGCTACGCCAAAATGTGGCACCCAGAATGTTACTGAGTGTCATATTCTTCTGAAAAGCCACTGAAGTTGCAACCGCCCTCACCTCGTGAGCACTGACTTTCAGAAGTTTAAAATCAGAGTCTTGACAGCATAAATGGGCTTCTTTAATCGTGTTCCTCAGGAAGAATGCCAGTGCATTCTTCGACATAGGTAAGTCCGGTCTCTTCACTGAACACCATAGATTGTCCGAGGGGCCTCGACTTTCCTTCATTTTGTCCAAGTAGACTTTGAGAGCCCTGACAAGGCATAGGACTCTCTCTGGCTCTTGACCCAGAATCTCAGCCATACCCTTAATTTCGAAGCTCTTGGGCCAAGGGTTAGACGGGTTCTCGTTTTTTGCTAAAAAAGTAGGACCTAAAGTACAAACTGAGTTATGTCCTTTAAAGCCTATATGTTTACTGAAGGCTTGAAGTTCGCTAACCCTCTTCACAGTTGCTAGAGTGGTTAGAAAAATAGTCTTTCTGGTAATGTTCCTCAATGTTGCAGAACGAAGAGGCTCGAAAGGACTGGACATCAGGAACCGTAACACCACATCTAAATTCCAAGAAGGAGTTCTTTGCTGAGGCACCTTCGTGGTTTCGAATGATTTAAATAGATCGTGAAGGTCTTTGTTGTGTCAGGTCCAGGTTTCTATGCCTAAAAACGGCTGATAGCATACTCCTATATCCCTTGATAGTCAGGACCGCTAGTTTGACTTCACTCCTCAGAAACAAGAGGAAGTCAGCTATCTGACTCACAGAGGTCATGGTAGAGGAAATGCCCTTCTTTCTACACCATCTCCTGAACACGGTCCACTTCGATTGGTACAAATTACTGGAAGAGAATCTTCTGGCTCTGGCAATAGCTCTCTCCACTGATCTAGAAAAACCTATCGCTCTGGCCAGCTTCTCGATAGTCTGAATGCAGTCAGACTCAGAGCGGGAGGTTTTTGTGGTACTTCTCAAAGTGGGGCTGTCTGAGTAGATCGACTCTCATGGGCAGAGTTCTCGGAAAGTCCACTAGGAAGGACATGACCTCTGTGAACCACTCCCTCGAGGGCCAAAACGAGGCGATCAACGTCATCCTCGTCCCTTCCGACGACGCAAACTTCCTGATGACTTCTCCGAGGATTTTGAACGGGGGAAAGGCATAAACGTCCATCCCCGTCCAATCCCAGAGAAGAGCATCTACTGAGATCGCTCCTGGATTGAGTACAGGGAGCAGTAAAGAGAGAAGCCTCTTCGTCTTGGAAGTTGCAAAGAGATCCACCAAGGGACGTCCCCATAGCCTCCACAGTCCCTGACAAACCTCTTGGTGCAGGGTCCACTCGGTCGGTAGCAGTTGTTGCCGACTTAGAAGATCCCGACGGACGTTCTCTACACCTGCAACGAACCTCGTGAGGATCGTAATATTCCGGGCCTGTGCCCACAGCAGGATGTCCTTTGCTAAAGCGAACAGGGACCGAGAGTGAGTTCCTCCCTGTTTCTTTAGGTATGCCAGGGCCATGGTGTTGTCCGAGTTGATCTGGACTACTCGGTTTGTGACTCGTTCCTCGAAGAAAAGTAGGGCCAACTGAATCGCCCCCAATTCTTTGAGATTTATGTGCCAGGACACCTGTTCCCCTCTCCAGGTGCCCGACACTTCTTCCCCCCCTAGTGTTGCTCCCCATCCCGATGTGGACGCGTCGGAAAACAACACTAGGTCGGGGTTCTGAAGTTTGAGAGAAACGCCTTCTGCCAACTTTGATGGATCGAGCCACCACCTTAGGTGATCCTTCACCTTTGGCGAGATCTTCAGAGAAACTTCCAGATCCTCCTTGTCCTGCCAGTTCTCTGCAAGGAAGAATTGAAGCGGTCTGAGATGCAGTCTCCCCAGGGAAACAAACTTCTCCAGCGATGAAATGGTCCCCAGCAGACTCATCCATTCCCTCACCGAGCATGTTTCTTTCCGCAGGAAGGCTGAAACTTTGTCTAAGCACTGCTGCTGTCTTTCTTGTGACGGAAAAGCTCAAAAAGCCATTGAATCCATCTGAATCCCCAGATAAACGATGGACTGAGTCGGGGTCAGATGGGACTTTTCGAAATTCACCAGAAGTCCTAGGGACTTCGTCAAATCCAACGTCATGTGAATGTCCTCCAGACACCTCGAAATTGACAAGGCTCGAATGAGCCAATCGTCCAAATAAAGTGAGACTCTTATCCCTGCAAGGTGAAGCCATCTCGCCACATTCCTCATTAACACCATGAAGACCATAGGGGCTGTGCTTAGCCCGAAGCAGAGAGCCCTGAACTGATATACCTGTCCCCGCAGGACAAATCTCAGGTACTTCCTTGATGGAGGATGTATAGGGACGTGAAAGTAGGCGTCCTGGAGATCGAGAGAAACCATCCAGTCGCCTGGTCTTAAGGTTCCTATAACCGACTGGGAGGTCTCCATTTTGAACTTTTCTTTCAGAACGAAATGGTTCAACCTGATGACGTCCAGGACTGGTCTCCATCCTCCTGACTGCTTCGGGACCAGGAACAACCTGTTGTAAAAGCCCGGGGATTGTAAATCTGAAACCTGTTCCACAGCTTTCTTCTCGAGCATTTGCTCGAGCAGGTCGAATAGAATCTGCTGCTTCTCCTGCTGATAGGATGGCGACAGATCCTTGGGCTTCGAGCACAACGGAGGTAAGACGAGGAATGGGATCTTGTATCCCTTTTCGATGACTTCGAGGGACCAGTTGTCCGTCCCTCTCTCTCTCCAGGCTCTTGCAAAGGAAAGAAGCCTGGCTCCAACCGGTGTCTGGAGGTCCACAGAGTCACTTCTTGCCCCTAGGTTTTGAAGGGGCTCTACCTCTGGAGAGACCTCTTCCTCAAGAGGACGATCTTGAAGAAGCTCCTCCACGAAAGGGCTTCTGTATCTTGGAAGCCTGCCCAAGGGAAGAAGTCGAAGGGACTGCTGGACGTATAGAAGACTGGGCCAGGAGGTCTTGAGTAGCCTTCTCTTGCAAAGTGGCGGAAGTATCGTTGACTAAGGACTGGGGAAAAAGATGGCTAGACATCGGGGCGAACAGCAACTCTGCCCTCTGAGAAGGAGAGACCGACTTCGCAGTGAAGTTGCAGTATATGGCTCTCTTCTTTAAAAGCCCCGTACAGAAGTGGGCAGCCAGCTCTTCGGAGCCATCCCTGACCGCCTTGTCCATGCAAGTTAGGACGCTGAACAATTTTCCCAAACTAATGGAGTCAGGGCTACGAGCCTGCAAGTCCAGGACTCCCAGGCACCAGTCCAGAAAGTTGAAAACTTCCAATGTTCTGAAGAGACCTTTCAGATGGTGATCAGTCTCAGACAACGTCCAGGACACCTTCGCTGACGAAAGGAGAGACCTTCTAGGAGCGTCCACAAGGCTGGCGAAGTCCCCTTGGGAAGAGGAAGGAACTCTCCAACCAACATCCTCTCCCGTCTCGTACCAAATCCCCGCTTTCCCACTCAATCTAGAAGGAGGCAAGGCGAAAGAAGTCTTGCACTGGGCCTTCCTGGAGTCCATCCACTCCTGAACCTTCTTAAAGGCCCTCTTCGTAGAGAGAGACGTGGCCATTTTCACAAAACCTGAAGTCTTTTGCGATTTAGACGAGGTTAACTGCGAAGGAGGAGGGCGAGGAGCAGAAGGTTGAAACTTGTCCCCAAACAAGTCCTTCAGCAAACGTGTCAAGACCTGGTAATCGGAAGAAGCTGATGAAGTCGAGGACTGTTCCTCAACTGCAGGTTCCGATGCACTTGACAGCTCTCCTTCTTCAATGGGAGCAACCGAAGAGACTGGAGAAACTCCGGGAGGTCTAAGCCCTTGCAGACCAACTCGCAAAAGGGACTTCTGCTTGGAAGAAGTCCGAGAGGGGTTGCGAAAATCTCGGCAAGAAGCGTCCTGACGAGCGTCCCGATGAGGTCGAGCAGCAAGGGGGGCATCTTGCCGAGCAGCATGAGGAGCATCATGCTTAGCAGCATGAGAAGCGTCATGGCGAGAAACAAGTGGAGCGTCATAACGAGGGGCGTCAAGCCTAGCAGCATGGAGAGCGTCAGAAAGAGGGAATTGGCGATCCCTGCTGAGACCAGTAAAGCGCTGAGCCAAAGGACTTCTAGAGGGCGGCGAAGCATGAGGAGAAGACGAACGCGGAGAAGGAGAAGGGGACGGTTTGGACCTCTTGATCGGCAGTCGGGAATCCTTCCGACGACGACACGTATCAGTCTCCTTCTGGGCCATTAACGAAGCCATCTGCCTCTGCATGTCTAGCAGAAGCTTTCGAGTAGGAGAAGTCTCCTCCTCAGGAGAAGGGCTGATCCTGTGAGAAGACGAGGGGCGAGGGGACGCCTTCTTCCTTCTCACAGGGGAAGCAACAGCTCTCTTCCTGGAGCGACCGGGGCGCTCAAAAGCGTCATCGTCCGATGACGTCCTGGTCCTCTTCTGCGGCGGGAGGGCGTCAAAACTCTCCAGAGAAGAGCGAAGAGCGTCACGAGAAAAGGGACGTGAAGCGTCCCCTTCTTTGAAGCTTCTCTTCAAAGGGCGAGAGTCCTTCCGAGAGTTCCACCCCTGACGCGGGGAGGAAGATTCGGGGGACGAGAAGCAATCCTTAAGGATTCGTGCCCGTGCACGATCCTTCGCAGCCTGGGAAGCGTCAACAGGACCTGCCGAAGGGACGCCAGATCGGTGGGGGGTCCGCGTAACCCTCTTGCGGCTTTCGACTTGCCCACTCCCTGAGTCCTGGGAGTCCGGCAGAGGTCCAGGCCTAGAGGCATTATACGGCCGATCTGACGCCCCCTCCACAACACTAGGGGGACAGACACTATCACTGCACTTCACAGCACTTTGAAGAGCGAGCATTTTAGCTTCCAGGTTACGAATGGAAGACATAATAACCGACAGGGCATCTCCTTCCGCAGACACAACCTGGGGCCCGGGGCAACACCACAGGGTTAGGAAAAGCTACGTCACGGGAGGGTTAGCAGGTGAAAAAACACTACCCTGACTCCTACTCACTGAAACACTTCTGGAGGAAGACCTCCTGATCCTATCCCGCTCTAACTTTCGCACATAGGAATAATAAGTCCTCCAACTAGCATCAGGCAAAGACTCGCACTCCTTGCATCGATCATTAAATAAACAAACATGCCCCTACACCTCGAGCATACAGTGTGAGGATCTACCGAATTTTTGGTAGCCTCACCTACAGTCTTGCACACAGCAAACTCTATAACTAGAAGAACTAGATTCAGACATCTTAATCCAAGCAAAAACAAAGCCAAATCCAAAACAGTCCACAATTGCGTATGCCTAGCCACAAGTCCAAGTCAAAAAACCAAAAGTCAAACAAATACTTAAGTGACAACCAAGTTTACGAAAATCCAAGACGGAGGTACTGAAAACAGGTGTTGACAGTACCGGCAACAGAGAAAATCTGAATAGAAAATGGGAATGGTTCCTGATACCCGCCTCCCAGCGGCGGGAATGGGTACTAACACCTGATCTCCCACTGCATGTGTCGTAAGTTTTGAAATTCTGTCGGACTATCAGAGAATACAGCTATATATATCTCTGACAGGTAAGTCTCATGAACAAACATCTAATTTTAAGGATACATCAGCCTTGCTACCAACCCTTAATTGGGAAGCAGCAGACCAAATTGTTGCTTCTGAAGAATGGTGTGATTTCTTAAGCAGTTATTTTGAAATAAATAATGTTCCTGATAAAAAGAAATATTACTGTACAGTATATTCTTTAGTCAGCTGGGCACAAGGATCATGAACTGTAGAAAAGCACAGACTTTATCATATGAGAATAAGAAAAAACCAGCAAAGGTATTCAAAAAACTTAACAACACAAATGGGTCATGAGGTTTGAGTTTTCAACTTTAGTGTCGAGAGGTGAATCTGCAGACAATTTTGTATGTAGGTTAAAAGCAAAAGCTAACCTTTGCAAATTTTCAGACGGTATTGTTATGGATAAGCAAATTACTTTTCAACTGATAAGAATGTACGTTGGCCAAAAGATAGAAAATATCTTATCAAGAAAGGATATGATTTAATATTAGATCTGTACACAGTTTTCAGGCTACAACACAAAATCTTAAAACTTTTATATGTGGCTATATAGAATTAGTTGCTGCTGTTAAAGAAATTCATTTCTCGCTATAATGTGGTTCGGATTCCACAGTAAGCTGTAGGTCCCGTTGCTAAGTAACCAAATGGTTCTTAGCCACGTAAAATAAGTCTAATCCTTCGGGCCAGCCCTAGGAAAGCTGTTAATCAGCTCAGTGGTCTGGTAAAACTAAGGTATACTTTTTTTTCCTCCAGCCTATGGACCAGGGAGTGATCCGTGCCTTCAAGGTACTCTACACTCAGAACTCCTTCGAGCACTTTGTGAATGCAATGAACACTGACTGTGAATTTACGCTGAAGGAGTATTGGTGTAAATTCACAATTGCCACACTGACCGATCATTGAATGACATGAAGGAGACCCTTAATGCCTGCTGGAAGTTGTGGCTGGAGTGTGCTTATGATTATAAGGGCTTTTCTCCTTTATAAATTCAACATTCGGCTATTGATAAGGCAGTCCAGTTGGCGAGGATTCTTGGTGGAGAAGGCTTCGAGGACATCACCCCAGACGAAG
Organism: Macrobrachium rosenbergii; assembly: GCF_040412425.1. NCBI lineage: Eukaryota > Metazoa > Arthropoda > Malacostraca > Decapoda > Palaemonidae > Macrobrachium > Macrobrachium rosenbergii. Next base: position 10,728,579 of record NC_089763.1, on the reverse strand, counting down.
TCAGCACCCTCATTGATGCCCACTCTGATCCCATGACAGACCAGGATTTGGAAGAGCTGATGAAGTCTGCCAGCAAGGAAGAAGACACGCCGGGTTCGGTTGATGAGGAGGAGGATGAGGGCCTGTCATTGGAAAGTCTGTCCCAACTTAAGAGGATAATCAAGGAGGCGCAGGATGCGTCTTTGTTATGGGATCCTTAAAGCTTTAAAATGCCATTGATGCGGCATTAGTGCCCTATAATCAAGTCATCAACATGAAGAAGCAGCAACAGTATAGAGGGATCAGAAATTTGTTTTTATTTAGCATTTCCCAACGTTTTGAGAGAGAGAGAGAGAGAGAGAGAGAGAGAGAGAGAGAGAGATTGAGATTGTAATTAGTTGTGAGTGGTTCGGTTGTTGGAGTTGGTTTACGGCTGTCTCTCTGTCTGTCGGTCTGTCGGGGAGTTTTTAGGTTTTTGGGAAGTCTTGGGCAGTTGAGGTCCAACCTTGAAAGTGAACGGGAGTTCGTCTCTTTTTTTGGTACCAGCATTAATGGTTCATGTCTCTAATTTTTTTGTTTGTTCGTTGTTGGTGGAGGGTCGGTTTAAGTTTTTGTTTCGTGGTTGTGTGCTGTGATTGGCGACCGTGGACCTTATCCATCTCCAGCAACCGAAGATCAGGGTGAGTGTTGCGTGTTGTGTTGTTTGTGGGTGTGAATTCCGCCACATAATATTTGGCGCCCAACGTGGGGCAGCTGGTATTGCAGCTGCAAGTGAGATTGGTGGCTGGTAGTGTGACTGAAGAGAAGGATGGAAGAGGAACTGGTGAGGTTGAGAGAGGAGAATACGTGGTTGAGGGGTGAGAATGAGAGATTGAGGAGTCAGTTGGAGGAGATGGGGGGAATGCTAAGAAGTGCGAAAGAAGAAATGAAAGGGGAGATGAAAGAGTCGGAAGAGAGGATGGATAAAAAGTTGGAGGGAATGATGAAAGGTGTGGAAGAAATGATGAAAGGTATGTTCAAGGGTGTTTTTGGAGAAGGGGCTGTTGGAGGCAGGTTCTCTGGAACGTGTGAAGGGGCAGAGAGAGAAAGAAAAGGAGGAAGAAGTGAATGGGCGTGAGTGATGAAAGTGATATGGGAATAGGAAGTAAGAAACGAGGGAATGAGAGGCAGGGTAAGGAAAAGGGGAATGAAAAGCAAGGAAAGGAACAGAGGGAAAGTAAGGATAAGTCAGGGGAAAGAAAAAGGGAAGAAGGAAAGGGGAAAGGCAGGAAAGAAGGGGAGAGGGTGAAGGCAGTAGTGATAGTGAGGTGGATGGAGGTGAGTGGATAAAAGTGGATAAAAGAGGGGGAAGAAGAGTGTAATGAGTAAGATGAATGTAAGTGCAGAAGTGGACTCTTTGTATTCGGAAGAGGGTATGAAAGGACAGAGCGAAAGTAGCGAAAGTGAGAGTGAAAGTGAGAAAGAAGTGAGAAAGGCTATGTATGTGAGGGAGGTACCCGGTGTGAAAAGTATAATGAGTATGGAAGTAGGGATGTGCATGATTTCTTTAGGGAGTATGAAAGGTTTTGTCAGGATAAGTATGGGGAAAGTAAGAGAGTGTGGGCACGAGAATTAGGAGAGTATTTGACTGGGTTTTTACTTGATATGTATAGGGTTATTATGAGTGTGGGGATGTTGAGTATGACAAGGTGGAAGCTAGACTAGTTGAGCAAGCGAGGCGTATGAAAGCGAGTGTTAAGTATAAGAGGAAGAATGAATTTGATGAGGCAAGAATGAAAGCTGGGGAAACCTTGTCACTATATGCTTGTAGGCTGGAGACGTTGGCAAGGAAGAAGTTTGGGGATGATGGGATAGATGAATGTAAGGAGTTAGTGCGGAAGTTGTTAGGGACAGTGCCAGATGGAGTTAGAGAATTTGTGAACTTGAAGCGGAAGGAGAAGAAAAGATGGACGAATGAAAGGTTGACTTGGGGAGAAATTTTGAAATTGTAGAAGATTATGAGCTTGACAGGGTTATAAAGAGAGCAGAAGTGTAAGTGTAAGGGCTGGGGTAGATGAGAGGGTACCAGAGTTTGGAAGCTTTAGGGATGCAGTGTTGAGGGGCCCAATGAGAATGGCCGATAGTGTAATAGATAGGAGTGTAAGAGCAAGTAATGTGGAGGTGCCAGGGAGGACGAATGATGAGTTTGTAAGGGAACAACGGGTTGGACGGGTTAGGGATAGTAGTGTACAAAGGGGAAGGTCGATGAGTGGAAGTCGAGCGAAGTGTTTTAGATGTGGAAAGGAAGGACATACAAAGAATGAGTGTAGGTGGGCTTTAGGAGCGTGTTTGGTGTGGGCAACCGGGACATTTGGTAAGGGAGTGTACGAAAGATAGGGGTTAAATGCTACAGGTGCGGACAGGTGGGTCATGTTGCTAATGGTTGTAGGGGTACCCAGTGAATGTAATATGTGGCAACTGTGGTAAGAATGGACATTATGCGAGAATGTGTTCAGAACCGAGAGCGAAGTGTGACGAATGTGGAATGGAAGGGCATGTATCAAGTGTATGTAGACGAAAGAGGGTGACTGTGACAGCGAATTCGGGAAACTGAGTGTGAAGGGGGTTCAAATGGGTGGATCCTCCAGGATGCAAGCGGTGCATGTGATGCATGTACGTGAGGGGTTGTTGCATGAGGATCAGCAATTTGTTTTGATAGAGTATGGTAGAAAACGTAAGAAAGGGAAGAACGTAAGTAAACTGAATGGTCGTAAGTTGTGTGATAGGGGTGTGAGTGCCAAAGTGGAAATGAGTGATAAAGCGTGTAATACGGATGAATGGGATGGTATGGATAGAACATTATAGCATATGCGGGTTTGATATAACTGAGTTGACTGAACGTGTAGGGGTTAGTGAACGGTTGGAGGTGAGCGAAAGTGTAAGAGAGCGTAGCAGTGATAGACGAGTGATTGAAAGCATGAATGAATCGTTGCAAGAATTGGAAAAGTCAATGAGCGAATGGGATGGGTTAGTTGAAGAATTGGGGGAGGTATTTGGGAACGAGTTAGAGGGTATAGATGAGATTGTGGATGAAATTGAGAGTGGTAATAGTGAAGAAGATAGCGTGAATCTGAGAGAGAATGGACGAGAAAATGTAAATCTGAATGTTGCTGGAAGAGAGAGCGAGTCTGAGAGAATGATTGCGTGCCCGCGAACGCGATCTAGAGGACCTGCTAGGGAGCATCCGTGGGTGTTGCGTAAGGCGATTTGAAAGAGGTGTGAAAGGTGTTGGTTGGGAAATGCTAAAAGGGGGAGAAATATAGAGGATCAGAAATTTGTTTTTATTTAGCATTTCCCAACGTTTTGTGAGAGAGAGAGAGAGAGAGAGAGAGAGAGAGAGAGAGAGAGAGAGAGAGAGAGAGAGAGAGAGAGAGAGAGAGAGAGTGTAATTGTCATTGTGAGTGGTTCGGTTGTTGGAGTTGGTTTTACGGCTGTCTCTCTGTCTGTCGGTCTGTCGGGAGTTTTTCGGTTTTTGGGGAAGTCTTGGGCAGTTGAGGTCCAACCTTGAAAGTGAACGGGGAGTTCGTCTGTTTTTTTTGGTACCAGCATTAATGGTTCATGTCTCTTCTTTTTTTTTGTTTGTTCGTTGTTGGTGGAGGGTCGGTTTAAGTTTTTGTTTCGTGGTTGTGTGCTGTGATTGGCGACCGTGGACCTTATCCATCTCCAGCAACCGAAGATCAGGGTGAGTGTTGCGTGTTGTGTTGTTTGTGGGTGTGAATTCCGCCACAACAGCAGCTGCCTATCACTATGTTTATTAAACATACAAAGAAGGACCCTCCAAAGCCTCCCTAAACCCCTGAAAAAGTGCCCCCCAATCACCTGAAGTAGTGCCTCTCCAGGCGCCTGAAGTGACTCCCCAATCGCTTGAAGTAGTGCCTCCCCAAGCGCCTGAAGAAGTGCCTTCTGAAACCCTTGACGAAGTGCCTCCAGAAGGGAAGAGGCGCCCTCAGAGGAAATGTAACTCTTTTGCTTTGCTGTGCAGTCATATCTTCATTGTCATTTATCGAACTGCATAGGTAATTCATCATCATCATCTTTGATCAGCATTCATCACTGGTGAGTAACCATATGATTTATGTAATCTTAATATGTATTTAGTATTAAATTTTTTTAATGTGCATATGTATTTTTGTTTTCTCTCTCTCTCTCTCTCTCTCTCTCTCTCTCTCTCTCTCTCTCTCTCTCTCTCTGAATTACATCTCGAACCAGTGTTACCCCTGTAAAAGTTTCCCCTGTAAAAGAAAACAGGACAGCTTGAATATTAACTGTATGAAAGAAAATGTGTGTGCCTGAATACATAGGGTAGACTGGATTATTTTCACACAAAGCTGTAAGCTATATAGTACGTACATATATTTTTAAGGGTAAAATGTTTAAAATGGCTTTAAAAGGACATTAATATCATTTCAAAGATTAATACAGTAATAGGATAATAGTTAAGGTATATCTGACGTAGAATGATAGTTTAACGTATACATTTGGTGTTTGAACTTTCATGATAGGCAGTCATAAGCATTTTCAGAGAGGGGTTTTAATTATTCGCAGATTTTAACTATTCGCGGGGGGTTGTGGTACGCAACCCCTGCGAATACGGTGGGTTGACTGTAATCACAAAAGAAAACAAGAAAGATCCACCGAGGAAAAAAGCAAAATGGCGATCAGGGCACAGAGTAAGGAAACACATCTGCATCGTATGACGGTAGTTAACTGCCTAACCACCTTGTTCAAAAGTCTAATGGCCGTCCCAGCTTCGCTGGAAGTAATTCCGTATGTTAAGGACCGATGGTTTGTATATTGTGTGGGAACAAATATAAATTTTCATGATAAAATTTATTATTTGGATACTTACCTACAGTTAAAAATAGCTTATATCTCTGCAACAATTGGCGAGTCAGCATTCAAACAAAAGATCCAGTGGCTGCCTGGATGACTGTCTAGTACACCTGTTCTCCACCAGGTGTGTTTCGAATGTTTAAGCTCTTGTCAGAATTCTCCTTGACAGCCCACTAAGTTGTGGGGAGGCTGGGTAGGGTCTACTTTAACGGAAGTTAAGTATCCAAATAATAAATTTTATTACAGTCGACCCTCGTTAAGACAGACTAATGGGGGGGGGGGGCAGGGTGTCTGTCTTAGTTGATAGTCCAGTTTAACCAGCGATAACTATATATACCTATAAATACCTATAAACATACTGTATTTCATTATTTTTATAAAGAGTATGAATAATAAACCAATGCAAAATGTTTTGATTAAACCTCATAGCATAAGATGAAAAATGAAGAATAAAAGATTATAAAAATGACAGAATTCAGCCGCATATGTACTGTAGATGCCTAGGCCAAGACGATGAACGCATAATTAAGTAAAAAGAAGTAGAGTCTCCAAAATGAAAAGTAAGATACTGTAATTCAACTTGTGAATTTTAATGATAAGTAAAACTATAAAATATTTTTCATCATATCAATCTTGGAGAGGGTTGTTCTTTATTGTTACTAACGTCGTCATCAGTTGGCAGCCATTTGAGGATGGTCCGAGAACAGGATTCGCAAGTGATGACGCATGACTACAACAGACTGTGTGGGATTTGTCATACCACTATATTAAACGTTAATACTGTATTATTGTTAAATTCTTGTTTTCATGAGGAAATAATTACATAAAGCAAATTACTGAGTCATTTTTGCCATCAGCAGTCCAATAATCATGATCATGGCAATGTTCAAACTTAGTGCTGTACACACAATTTGTGATCGAAATGTCTATAAATAGAACAGAAGTAGAGGGCTGTCACTGGCTAACAGATCACCATGGCAACCAGCCAGCCAATCAAGTTCTAGCTGTATTCTGTCTGAGAAAGAACATTTTGCTCACGTGAAGCTGACGATGAACGTAACGATGACATAAGTAGGTGTGTTTTGCATACAATAAGTAGTTTTTAAGTGTATGCATTTTAATTACAAAAAGAATAAAATGAATTCCATCTCACTATTTTGAGTGCAAAATTGCTGGTTCAAAGATTCTTCAGCAATAAAATAATTTTTTTTGCATCATATGATATTTACTAATGCTGCGTTAACATACCTTCAAAACAAAATTCATCTCTTTAATCTCTTGAGGATAGAATTAAGCTGCATAGAGGGAACTGGCAATTTCTCTCTCTCTCTCTCTCTCTCTCTCTCTCTCTCTCTCTCTCTCTCTCTCTCTCTCTCTCTCTCTCTCTCTCTCTCTCTCTCTCCACTCTCTCTATCGTCTCTTTGTAACTCAGCAAGTATTGTCTTCAGTAACTCAGCTTTTGTCTTCATAAAGTTTACCTTTGTCACATCTTTTCTTTCCTAAAAACATACAAAGCATTGTACCGTAGCTACCAGTCAGGCAACAGATAGGTAAAACTGTTAATGCTCAGTGATTGGCTACGGTACTTCCTACCCTTCCAGATAATAGCATGTTGTAATGACTGTACATACTGTGCACAAGTTAAATCAGTTACAAGTTAGAAGCATTTTAATTTAGTACAGTATAAGTACAGAACAGTATATATAAAATAAAAATATATATGAAAAGTTTATTTTCCCTTGGTAAATAAGAAGGAAAATGATACACAACGAGAGAGGAACAGTAACTATCCTAAATTGTGGATGAATATTACGTATATTAAATCGGCTGACCCTCTTCGGTGTCCGTCTTATCTGATATCCAGATTAACAGAGTCCAGTTTAATGAGTCGACTGTATGAAAATTTATATTATTTGGGAAGATCTTACCTACTATTAAAGAGAGGTGATTCCCGCATTTAGAAAAGGATGGTGGGTGGTGCAGATAGACAAAACCTGCTCAGTCAGCTGAGCTAAAGGTTTCTTGCATGAAAACCGAAAACATTCTTGCCTGATCTGGAATCCCTTCTAGATCTTACTGCTGCCAGAAGTTGGATTCCATGCAGGGGGCAAGGCTCTCGTACATGTGCAGCGAAGAGCAGCCTTGCGGAGAAAACCACTTCATTTCAGCCAGAATGAAACAGAAGCAGCATGAGGTGACCCCTGTGCCTGGGTCCGAAAGCCCTACAAAACAAATCACTAAAAATAAATACCTGTGATATAAAGGTACGCTCCTATACAATATATGGACCTTCATGCTCGCCAGAATATTAAAAACCAAGATTTAAAACAGAGTCCAAAAGATTGCTCTTTCTTCGGTTCAGGAACAGACTTTACCTGCTACTAGAGGTGAACTAAGAGCTTTACTGTTTTTAAACACGATTCTTTATAACTAAGGTGGTGAGCGGCAAAAACCAAACTGTACTTCTACACGCTGCATTAATCCCATCCTTAAGCAACAAACTGTCATCAAACATACAGTAGTTACCTTCAATAAAAGTAAAGGTATGGAACTAGTTCTTATTGCACTAACCTAATCAAATACATCACAGATAACCTCAAGTTCTTTGACATAGACATTCTAGGTTTCTAAAACCAAAAAAACAAAAGTTTAACTTTGCCTCCTTCAGGCTTAACCTTTGACAAAGATGTAAAGATATTCTAGGTTTCTAAAACCACAAAACAAAAGGATAACTTTGCCTCTTCCAGGCTTAACCCTTGACAAAGGCATCTAGGTCATCTAATAAGTTTTAACTGCCCCAACAGGCCAGAGAAGTGTTTCCTCTTCTTCCCCACCAAAGACATTAAATTGGAATTCTTATAGTTCTCTGAAAACTTGGCCTTACCATCATTCTCAGCTCTAAGGCAAAAAGATAAAATAGCATTCCCTTTACAGCAGCCTTCAGGAGAGTGCTTGCAATAAATTTACCCTTTTAACTGCCGACAGTGCTAAATAAAAGGAGGTTTCATAGTAAATGATTCAATGGAACTCATTCCAGGGGCTCAACAGAATCTGCAGATAAAATTAAGACCTGCATCTAAATTCCAAAGAGAGATTGACACTGAGTTGTATGAGCTTCAATTTCAACTGATCTTAACACCTTAAGGTGCTGATCATCAGCCAGATCTAATAGCACATGATGTAATACCAAGGAAAGTATGGAACAATAACCTTAAAAGTAGACAACAAAAAAGTCTTACTATATCTAAGAAAGCATAAAAACTTTGATGTCTACATGGTTTCAGGTACTGAAAATTCCTCTAGAACAGCACCCTGAGCAATACACAAATCGCTGCTTCTGACACTAGGCCATGGTTTTCTCTACTTAAGGCTAAACCCATAATACCTTTGAAAATCCCCTTATTGGGAGGAGATAGTCGAGTATCTCCAAGTGGCTAAGTGTGAGATGCAGAAGCTAGTGGAAGTGCATGGAATTCTTTAGTTTGAGTCACTTTCCCCTTAATAGAAGACTAACAGTGACATCTACTGAGAGCGCTAGAAAGTCCGAAAATCATTTGCTCTGAGACTACTAGAGCTCTACAGAAGTCAAAGCAATTCTTGAACTTGTAATTTGCTCAATTCTTCCTTACAGTGGATAGCAGGGAAGGCCTACAAGTCTAAATCAGGCAAAACTTGAAGAAACACATCCTACATGTTAATCTGCACACTAATAAGTCCGCATTTGAGTGCTCCTCTAACCCCACAGCAACTGTCGAATTTGCAGATGTAATGGCCACTCTGCAGGTAGTTTTGTTCTTTCTGAATCCTCAATTGCCAAAAACACTGTCCTTGTTCATTTCACTTGAAGAAGAAATCTTCCCCCTATGACTTAGTTTCTGACCAGGGATAAACCTGCTAGGCATCTTCGATGGTCTTTCCACTGCCCTGAAGTCTTGTAAGGTTTACCAGGTGCAGTGTTGACCATTCTATGGTGTATGTAAGTATAACGACACTTATCAAAATTCTTTGTTTCATGTTACACAACAGAGTGAAAAAACTAAACCTGGACATAGGTTTAAGATTAAAATGGTCAACTCTCGATTACAGCATCCCTCCTACAGAACCTGGCAACAATGATGGTCCTAGATCACTAACAAGTTTAATTAACATTAGCTGTAAGTCATAATCTCTGAAGCTGAGTCTGTACTGTAACTGAGCCTGATTATTCTAACTCCTAACAAATGAAGCCCTTACCACTTATGAAGCTTCCTTCAGGGCTGAAATTCTTCAAGTAGCAAGTGCCTATTTGCCTTCTGACATACAGGCCTACAAATTTCCAGTATCATCCCCACATCACCAGATAAAAATGAGGAGGATTTAGGGTAATAGACTGAAAATCATAATGCACAAAGACTGAGCCAGTTGAAGCAACAAATCCTTGGCCTTTGAAATACTGTCAACAGAGTTGGCCAACTTGAACCAGTTTACTCAGTAGAAAAGATTTCTTGTCCCTAAAAGTTGACATCATCCACCTATGGCCAACAAATTCCCCTGTGAACACTTATAGAGGTGCTGTACACAAGCCAAAACAAAGCACCTGAACAGCAATACTGTACCTCCTCTGTAAATATGCCTCAAAGGAACTTGCATGACTGAGGATGTACTGGTATGAGAAAAATGTCTCCTGCATGTCCACCAAATGATCTGATCATTCTTTGGGAAAGTCACTAAAACCATGCTGGAAAAACCAAAAGCATGGGGACAGACACGTACAGTTGTTCAGTCTCAATGTGTCCAACACTGGGTGTCAATTTCCAGTTGCTTTAGGAAAAAGCCAGAGGTAAAATCCCATTGAATTACTGCCTAGTCCTACTAAAGAATGAGAAACTTCTCCTGGAGAAGACAAAACAACAGCTATAGGAGACTAAACCATTGGAGAGTAACCTAAAAAGGAATCATAACTCTTCTTCAGTGCCTCCACCGGGTAAGGTTCTGCTCCTAAGTCTCTCCAAGCATGCCAGAAGGCCTGCAATTGGCCATCTACCAGAACCAGAGGGCTGAACTTATCCCCAAAAGGTATAAAACATGACTTGTACCAATATATCCTCCCTTATTGCCTGAACCTGTGCAGTATAAGCCTTTACTACAGATTAGGAGCATAAGTATTCTCACTTTTTCTAAACCAAGTTAGCATAAGCACAAGATCATTAGCCTGCAGCATCAGATACGAGTTCCACTGCACAAGTTAAAAGCTAACACTCTTCCTCGCTTAACACCAGCTGACGCCAAAAACACACTAAGCTGGTGCCTCAACCTTTCTAAGTGGACACAAAAAGGCAATAATATTGATCAAAAGTTTAATAAAAGATAAAAACTTCAACAATCTAAACTGAGGCTCCATTTCAGCATGTCCAAAGCACTTGTCAGTCTCTAGTTCGTCTCTTCACAGGAAAGAGATAAAGAAAACCGAATCTTCTACTGAAGAGGTTTAAGCACCAATTAAGCTCCTGTACCGCAAGATGAGGTGCTCCGCAACTTCATAAAAAACTAGAAGACAATCCCAGGCAGACTTAAAGGGAGCTTTGTGCACCCAAGTATGAGAAAACTTACAAAATACACTCTAATTGAAGGAGAAAGCTTGGGTTCCCTTTCTCCAAATACTTAAGGGTGCCAAAATACTCGAAGAAACCGAGACCTATTCACTATTCTCAATTAATGTGGACAGTACAACGAAGCGCAACGCTCCAGCAAACACAGATCATACCGACGGAGATCCTCCAATTCAAACTTTTCTTCCACTAGATGGTAACAGGAGGCAACAGCTGGGCAACAGGAGGTGACAGGAGCCAAGTACCTGCACTGCATCCATGACTTGATGAAAGGGAGACAGGGAAACACAGTCTGAAGTGACTCAGCTGAGTCCACACAAGTCAGCTGAGCAAAAGGAAACGGGAAATGTTGGGAGGTAGGGAGAAGAGGAGTTACAACGACTCTTCTGCCTTGTCCAAAAGTCAGCCAGCTGACAACAGGAGGAGACAGCAGCCGAGTACCTGTATTGCATCCGTAGCTCAATGAAAGAGAGACAGGGAAACGCAGACTGAAGAGACTCAGCTGAGTAGACACAAGTCAGCTGAGCAAAAGAAAATGGTAAATGTTGAGAGGCAGTGGGAAGAGGAGTTACAACTCTCCCACCTGACCCGAAAGCAAGTCAACAGACTTGAGAGGATTCCCATATGACACATCCTTAGAAAGCTATGTAGCTAGAATATCTAGCTTGGAAATAACAGTAGATACTGTAACCATGGTAGATTTGGAAAGAGAAACATTAATCGAGGCAAAAGTAAGAGATTTGCCACTAGCTGAAGAAAAAGCATGTAAAGAACGAACAAGTGCATTCTGACGGAGAAAGAGGAATAGACTAGCAGACAAGGATTTAGTATGAGCAAAAGATGAAGAGACTGGTTAACCCTTTAACGCCGACTGGACGTATTTTACGTCAACAAAAATTGTCTGTCGGGTGCCGGGTGGACGTAAAATACGTCAAAAACAAAAATTTTTTTTTAAATATTCGCGGAAAAATGCTTATAGACCTAGTTTGCAAAAAATTTTAAATCACACGCCTTGAGGGATGCTGGGAGTTCACGGATCACGCTGTTGTTTTGTTTACAAGCGTGACCCAGCTGCGCATGTGCGAATTTCTTTCTTCTCCCACACGAAAGCATCAGCTAACTCTGCTGAATATCTCAGAAATTCTTTAGTCACTTTGTTGTAATTTTTGCACCATTTTCTATTAGCCATTATATAAAGTTTTACATGTGAAAATGTGCGCAATTTTATGTAGAATACAACAAAAAAATAACTGATGGTTGTAGTTTTTATCTATTTTGACATATTTTCATATAAATCACGATAAGTGCCAAAATTTCAACCTTTGGTCAACTTTGACTCGACCGAAAATGTCGAAAAATGCAACTGTAAGCTAAAACTCTTACATTCTAGTAATATTCAATCATTTTCCTTCATTTTGCAACAAACTTGAAGTCTCTAGCACAATATTTTGATTTATGGTGAATTTTTGAAAAAAATTTTTTCCTTACGTCCAAGCACGCTAACTCGGCCGAACATCTCAGAAATTCTTTAGTCACTTTGTCGTAATTTTTGCACCGTTCTCTATCGGCCGTTACATATAGTTTTATATATGAAAATGTGTGCAATTTTATGTAGAATAAAACAACAAATAACTCATGGTTGTAGCTTTTATCAGTTTTGAAATATTTTCATATAAATCACAATAAGTGCCAAAATTTCAACCTTCGGTCAACATTGACTCGACCAAAATGGTAAAAAAATGTAATTGTAAGCTAAAACTCTTACATTCTAGTAATATTCAATCATTTACCTTCATTTTGCAACAAACTTGAAGTCTCTAGCACAATATTTCGATTTATGGTGAATTTTTGAAAAAAACTTTTTCCTTACATCCGCGTGCGCTAACTCTGCTGAAAATCTCAGAAATTCTTTAGTCACTTTGTCATAATTTTTGCACCATTTTCTATTACCCGTTACATAAAGTTTTATATATGAAAATGTGTGCAATTTCATATAGAATACAACAAAAAATAACTCATGGTAGTAGCTTTCATCAGTTTTGAAATATTTTCATATAAATCACAATAAGTGCCAAAATTTCAACCTCTGGTCAACTTTGACTCGACCAAAATGGTAGAAAAATGCAATTGTAAGCTAAAAGTCTTACATTTTAGTAATATTCAATCATTTACCTTTATTTCACAACAAACAAGAAGTAGTCTCTAGCACAATTTATGGTGAATTTATGGTGAATTTTTGAAAAAAACTTTTTCCTTACGTCCGCGTGCACTAACTCTGCTGAAAATCTCAGAAATTCTTTGGTCACTTTGTCGTAATTTTTGCACCATTTTCTATTAGCTGTTACATAAAGCTTTATATAAGAAATGGTGCGCAATTTCATGTAGATTACAACAAAAAATAACTCATGGTTGTAGCTTTTATCAGTTTTGAAATATTTTCATATAAATCAAGATAAGCGACAAAATGTCAACCTTCGGTCAACTTTGACTCGACCGAAATGGTCGAAAAATGCAATTGTAAGCTAAAACTCTCACATCTAGCTCTGCTGAAAATCTCAGAAATTCTTTCGTCACTTTGTTGTAATTTTTGCACCGTTTTCTATTAGCCGTTACATAAAGTTTTATATATGAAAATGTGTGCAATTTTACGTAGAATACAACCAAAAATAATTCATTGTTGCAGCTTTTGTCAGTTTTGAAATATTTTCATATAAATCATGATAAGTGCCAAATTTTCAACCTTTAGTCAACTTTGACTCGACCAAAATGGTAGAAAAATGCAATTATAAGCTAAAACTCTTACATTCGAGTAATATTCAATCATTTACCTTCATTTTGCAACAAACTGGAAGTCTCTAGCACAATATTTCAATTTATGGTGAATTTTTGAAAAAAAAACTTTTTCCTTACGTCCGCGTGACGCTAACTCGGCCGAACATCTCAGAAATTCTTTAGTCACTTTGTCGTAATTTTTGCACTGTTCTCTATTGCCGTTACATAAAGTTTTATATATGAAAATGTGCACAATTTTATGTAGAATACAACAAAAAATAACTCATGGTTGTAGCTTCTATCAATTTTGAAATATTTTCATATAAATCACGATAAGTGCCAAAATTCCAACCTTCAGTCAACTTTGACTCCACCAAAATGGTCAAAAAATGCAATTGTAAGCTAAAACTCTTACACTCTATAATATTCAATCCTTAACCTTCATTTTGCAACCAAAGGGAAGTCTCTAGCATAATATTTCGGTTTATGGTGAATTTTTGAAAAACACTTTTTCCTTACGTCCGCTCGCCCCAAGTCTGCTGAAAATCTCAGAAATTCTTTAGTCACTTTGTCATAATTTTTGCACCATTTTCTATTAGCCGTTACATAAAGTTTTATATATGAAAATGTGTGCAATTTTATGTAGAATACAACAAAAAATAACTGATGGTTGTTGCTTTTATCAATTTTGACATATTTTCATATAAACCACAATAAGTGCCAAAATTTCAACCTTCGGTCAACTTTGACTCGACCGAAATGGTAGAAAAATGCAATTGTAAGCTAAAAGTCTTACATTCTAGTAATATGCTATCATTTGCCTTCATTTCGCAACAAACAAGAAGCCTCTAGCAAAATGTTTCGATTTATGGTGAATTTTTGAAAAAACTTTTTCCTTATGCCCGCGCACGCTAACTCTGCTGAAAATCTCAGAAATTCTTTAGTCACTTTGTGGTAATTTTTTACCCATTTCTATTAGCCGTTACATAAAGTTTTATATATAAAAATGTGTGCAAATTTATGTAGAATACAACAAAAAATAACTCATGGTAGTAGCTTTCATCTGTTTTGAAATATTTTCATATAAATCACAATAAGTGCCAAAATTTCAACCTTCGGTCAAATTTGACTCGACCAAAATGGTAGAAAAATGCAATTGTAAGCTAAAACTCTTACATTTCAGTAATATTCAATCATTTACCTTTATTTTGCAACAAACGAGAAGTAGTCTCTAGCACAATATTTCGATTTATGGTGAATTTTTGAAAAACTTTTCCTTACGTCTCACGCTAACTCTGCTGAAAATCTCAGAAATTCTTTAGTCTCTTTGTCGTAATTTTTGCACCATTTTCTATTAGCCGTTACATAAAGCTTTATATATGAAAATGTGTGCAATTTTAAGTAGAATACAACAAAAAATAATTCATGGTTGTAGCTTTTATCAGTTTTGAAATATTTTCATATAAATCACGATAAGTGCCAAAATTTCAACCTTTGGTCAACTTTGACTCGACTGAAATGGTCGAAAAATGCAATTGTAAGCTAAAACTCTTACATTCAAGTAATATTCAATCATTTACCTTCATTTTGCAACAAACTGGAAGTCTCTAGCACAATATTTCGATTTATGGTGAATTTTTGAAAAAAACTTTTTCCTTACCTCCGCGCGTGCTAACTCGGCCGAACATCCCAGAAATTCTTTAGTCACTTTGTCATAATTTTTGTACCATTCTCTATTGGCCATTACATAAAGTTTTATATATGAAAATGTGTGCAATTTCATGTAGAATACAACAAAAAATAACTCATGGTTGTAGCTTTTATCAGTTTTGAAATATTTTCATATAAATCACGATAAATAGAAAAAATTAGACCTTCGGTCAACTTTAACTCAACCGAAATGGTAAAAAACTGCAATTGTACGCTAAAACTCTTACATTCTAGTAATATTCAATCATTTACCTTCATTTTGCAACAAACGGGAAGTCTCTAGCACAATATTTCAATTTATGGTGAGTTTTTGAAAAAACTTTTTTACGTCCGCGCGTTACAAATTCATGCATCATTTTGTGATAATATTTTCTCTGTGTTGCTTTGATCATTTTACAATTTGTAATATATCAAAATCATCGCAATTTAGTATACTATACAACGAAAAAAAACTCATTAGCTTTAACCGTTTTGCTCACAGCGCGATCTGTATACAATTATATATGAAATTTTTTTTCGCACTGTCATATATTCCAATACAGGTTGACCATCACTAATCCGGCAATCAGTAGTCCGGAACAATCAGTAATCTGGCACAAATTTCGGCTAGAGTAATTTCTAATGTTTCCGCACTAATTTTCAAATTTCCCGGGTCGCTGCACTAACTCGCTCGCTGGCCGCTTCGATTTGGTGGCGCTGTGTGCTGCATCAACAAACTGGAGGTGTTTGTAAACACAGGCATGCTTTTGCTGTTCCATTTTTTACATTTATTATTGTCTTTTGGCCTACACTATGGTATATCGTATAGGCTACATATACGGTAGCCTAGCCTACATTATACTAAACTCTATTCACATATTAACAGTATTATACAAACATCAACATAACGAATGCACATCTTTTTCATGGATCTTTTAAAAAGTTATGCTTTACTACATTGTATACAATTGCGTATATTCCCATATATTGCTTTTGTATTATAAATTGCGATCAATGTTTTGTTTTGGGAATCGATAACGCGGTGTTTATTTCGCCGCAATTAACTCAGTTCAGAGAGCTTTTCTTGCTTCTAGTAACCAAAAATGAATATAGATACTTTATTTATTTGGGACAAGGATATTTTTCGTCATACGAAATGTTTTTAAGTCGAAATAAAACAAATACGTCTCGTTGTGAAATTAATTTAGCTCTGTGTTTTTTTTCGAATATGTGACGTTCGCGGGAATCACGGCTGGCCGTTTTGGGGGCATGTCTGTTTTGTGTAAAAAAAAATAAAGATTCCGTTCGCTATTTTCTCTTGATTTCATCATAATACGAACTTTACGTATTTATCTTTTATCGGCGTGAAAACAGCAGTAATTTGTATTCTTTCATGCCCAGTAGTTTTCATTAAAATACATTCTCTCCAATTTTATTTACGGTCGAGTTTCATCCATGTTGCCAATGCACGATAATTTATAGTCATTAGCAGCTTGAACATTGTTTTCTCAGCTTCAGCTACAATTTGCAGCTTAAAGTTACTGTAGCAGTATATTTCCCTGCTGATCTTTTCTCCAAAGCAAATAAGGGTATAATGTAAAAAATATATCAGTCCTATTGTACATTACTTAATGTCAGTCGTAACATAACTACAGTAACTGTTTAACCGTACGATGGTTGAAATACAAGCATAACAGTTGTTATCCGGGACGATTATTAGCAAAACAAAGTTTCCCGTTCGGTTGTTTATTGCTGTACGCATTTACGCAAGAGTATAACGTTACTAACAATACTTTTATCATCATTCTCTTTTGCCTTTTTAACTAGCAGATGGAATAAAGAGATGGAGGAAAAGAAGCTGGTCTCTCTCGCTGCGTGCGCCTGCGCGAAATCTAACAATATTTCCCAAATATTTTCGTATCGGTATTAATTGCTAACCCCATCGTAAACTCGAAATATCATAAGTCGAATTATTGTAACTTGAGCACTGCCTGTATTTGATAATTGTCTTTTCTTTACTAACCAACTTATACTGATTTATGGGATATTTTAATTCTAGGATGAGGTGCTTAGCTATTGTGTTTCGTGTATTCTAGCCTAATAAATGGCTAATCCGGCAAAATGGCTAATCCGGCACCCTCTAGGTCCCAATGATGCCGGATTAGTGATGGCCAACCTGTATTTATATATGATAATGATATTTTTTTTCATTTCTGATGGTTGCATACTAAACTTCAGGCAATGACAAATAAAGGAGCCAAAATTGAACTCTTTATCTTAAAAACTGAGCATGCTGTGATTTTTTTAAAAAAAACTTTCTTTCCGCATCGGCGCTGACTCTCAAACCCCGCCGGAATATGGGAGACTCTTTTGTAAATACAGTAGACACTCGGCGTTTAAGGGTTAAACAATCGACTGAGTCGACATAGCATCAGAATAAATAAAACTTGCTACAGACAAATCATCATTATTAATAAAACTGTCCATAAAGCAACTATATAATTAGTCCTATCAGTGTTAACCACCTCATATTGGTGACAATAATGGCAGAAGTCACATGCATAGCAAAGATTAACATTTACCAAAATGATCTTTCGGCTAACGCATTATATGAGACTCAGAGAGGGAAAAACGGAGAGGCAGGTGACGAAGGGCACAGAACCACGTTACCCCGAGAACCGACCTAGTTCCCTGGTAGCAGACTTTCCCAACTGTTGCAAGGCAGTCCTAAGCTCGGGCTACAGACGGACGAGGGCACCGACACCTTACCTCTTATAAGGGAACGCGAAAATGATTGCACACTATGGGGGGGACCTGGACCGGTTCCCTAACCAATTTAGACAAACCCTGTACTGACCAAAATAAGGTTTACGTTCTGTTCTAAATTTTCAATACGATTCTCCTGAACCGACTGGGGAGAGGAAGGCGGGGCTAAAGAGGAAGTCTTATTACTAACTAAAGCATTATCCAAGGAAAAGCCTAGACTGAGTAAGAATAAATACAGACAAAGGACCTAGAGAAGGGGGAGAAATGACAAGTTGGTGACTTGACCTAACTACAGTAGTTGCTTTCACAATCTATCTGCCTCCCTTTTCTTCCTATACTAATGTACTTAAGCAGAAAGTCCTTTGAAATGAAAATCCCTGCTTCCTTACATCTATTCTCAAGATCACACTTTATACCATTGCAACTGGTGCACACAGTGTGTATCTCCTAAAAAATCAACATCCTGCTAACACAGTAATCATTCCTACAGAACCTGATGTTCTTAGCCTGATTCCAGTGGAGACATCCTAGGAAAAATAAATGTACAGTACTGTGACAGCAGCAAACAGCCATCAAGGAGAATTCTGACAAGAACTAAAATATTCGAAACACACCTGGTGGAGAACAAGTGTACTTGACAGTCATCCGTGCAGCCATTCAATCTTTTGTTTAAATGCCGACTCGCCTATCGGCACAGAGATACAAGCTATCTTTCCCAGCAGGTAAGATTCATCCCAAACAAAAAATACTTAAAAATATAAATGTACTGGTGAAGTCTAAAGTGCACTTGCACACATCCTCTGTAAATATAAATGAGTGCATTAACAAATGAGACCATAAATCTTTACTGTTAACCACTATTGAACTAGCTGAAAAATGTATTCAAAGTACAGGACTCGGTTGCCCAACATTAGTTTGATAAGCTAGCAGAGATAAAAAATAGGAGGCTTTAGTACAAAGAATTGCTGCAATGTATGACCAAACCAACAAACTGGGGGTTACAACTAATATTCTTACCTGAATTTTTTCCCCTTTCCAAATCATGACTGCTTTCTGCTTCATAATATATGGGACATCGTTCTAATCTATCTTGATTTTCATTTGGTGTAATTGCCATGCCTGTTAGAAAATTCCTAGTTTTCACATGCCTTTTCTTTTTCTTTTTCTCTACACTCTCTTCCTGTCTTTCTCCCTCAGATATCCTGTAAAGACTGTAATTTAGCATATAAAATGTAAGACTGTTGAGGAAAAAACCATTACACTATGTAAAAAAATACCAAAGCTTTACAAGAGGTATAATTAAAGAGATTAAAAGTAGGACTTACATGCACCATTTATAAAAATGAATTTCATCTTCAAAAGCAATCACCTGGTAGTTCTTACACTTTTCATAACCAGCACTGTGTATAAAATGACAAACAGTACACACATTGGCTAATAGACACTAACTGAAATGCCAAAAATGACAAGATTTAAACAAAAGTTAAGCTTGAATGCACTTAATTCAAAATATAATTTTTGCAACAAAAATACGACTCCTTACCGTGTAAGTACATTTTGCTCCTCTGGTCCCTTTTTGTTTATTTCCATCCCAGTAGCTTCTGGATCAATGTCTCTTCTTCTAAGCGCCTTTTCACTCCTCCCTCGATTAATTTTCCTTTAATTATTAAAATTCATCACATAACTAAGTAACATTAACATAAATGAAAACTTGCTTAATTCTATGTTTGCAGCTACTGGAGAGTGTGTGGGTTCTATTCTCTATATTCATGAACTAAGTGTAATTTTAAGTAGAAATGGAACAGAACTCATCTTACATCATTGATTTGCACTTGAGACACAGCCTTTGAAATAGCAGTGTAACAAAGAATTATTCTAAGAATGGCTTAGCAAGCTCAAGTCACCCTGTGGGAAATAGTGCTTTGTTATTATTGTATTGTACTTGAGGATTAGCAATACAAAAATGAATATGACAATTGGGATTTTAGTTTGTTTTCTTCCCCCAAAGGTCACTTGGTCATGTAGTCTACATTCACACCAAAATGTATACAGTACTCATTTCTATCGTAACTGCTTGGCTTACCCATCATCAACCCCAAAATCTAAAGAACATCTAATGAATTTACTTCACCTGACCTTAAACTACCCTTTAGGTCATCTAAAGGGGACACCCAGTAAGAAGCTATACCTTAGTTTAAGGTCATGAGAAGTAAGGCAGGGCACAAGCCCTGGCATTATAAGTAAGGCTTAGGTTAGGTTACTTTGTACAACTGTTTCCACTCATTGTTGCTCCCTCTCCTAAGACCCATCCAACAATACTGTTCCCCACTCAGGGGGGAGAGGTCCCATGATCATTAGAAAGTTGCAGAAACGTAGCCTATAGCCTAGGATTGTTTCAGGCCAGTGGCTTAAACAGATATTTACAACAGAAATGAATATCAAAATTGTCTGGATTGTATCCATAAGTATCAGCATTGCCATATTTCAACAGTTTTAGAATAAATAAATACCTAGTGATGATAATTTCTCATACATAACTGACAGAGACTAAGAAAAGGGATTTAGGCTTTGGTTTAAACTTAGCAAATTGGGTTTAATGAGGCAAATGAAAAAAAAATAGGCTTTTGGCCTAAGCTTAGCAAATTGAGTTTAACCCTTACTGGACAGACATGATCATATAAGGAACTGTAACAGGTTTTCAGCATATGCTGGGCTACCTCTTATGAGTATTAATATTGTGCGCCATTCAGTTTGGATGAATTTAGCAGGAAAAACGTTCATATCACTTCAATGGCCCATAAATGACTTATGGCAACTGTAATAGCTCAGCACAGGAGAATTACCTTGGAAATTGATTTTCCCTATACAGTACTTTTAGTGTTGTTGATGAAGGTGGTGGTGTTTATTTTCAGGCAATTATTAACCTCATATCTACCCAACATGGTTGGGGACCCTTTGGGAATGCAGGGTTTTGGGTGGGGGAAATCGCTGGGAGAAAGACCAAACTGTCAAGTTGTTGTTAGGGAATGGTTCGGAGCATGCGCAAGTCATTAGGGAGTCATATGTTCAAGAGGGGATTGGCTAGGGAAACCTATTATAAAAGGAGCTTTACTAACCTAAAGTACCCCAACTTAACCTAACTTAGTAGGCTGTGTTACTTAGCCAGGAGGCTCTGCCCCCAAATCCCCCGGTGAAGGAAACTCCACTTTTTACCAAAAGCTCCCTTGTAACACTGCACATGTGCAATAGCATTCCAGGATGGCCAGCATGCAAAAACACATAAGTTCTGAGGTTAATTACATTCGACCAACAAAACATAACTGTAAATTCTTGATAAGCAACCATAATACTATATAAGAAGTCAATTTCCAAGGTAATATCCCATGCAGAGTTGTACTACAGTTCTACCAAATAGACTTTGGCCTAAGCTTAGCAAACTATTACCTTGGAAACTGATTTTTCCTTATCAGTACTGTACTTTTAGTGTTGCTGATGAAGTGATGCTGTTGTTTATTGTCAGGCAACTATTGTTAACATTACAACTCTTCCCATCAATGATGGGGACCCTATGGAAACTCGGGCTTTTGGTGGGGAACACACTGAGATATAGACCAGACCTGTTTTTGTTATGAAATGGTTTTGCACATGTGCAAGTCATTAGGGAACCATATGTTCAAGGGATCGGCTAAGGCAAGGGGAGGAACAAGAAAGGGGGTTAGTAGGAATTCCTAAGGAAAGTGAGGAAAGCCCAGTGGCCCCATTCTAAAAATAAAATAGTCATAGGAGTGCAAGGGGTGGGAGGGAAACAGGAAGAGGGAGGGACTAGGAACAAAGGATCATAAGCTGACAATAAAAAAACCACCTCCTTCATCAGCAACACTAAAAGTATTGGAAAAAAAATATCCAAAGTAACATTTAGTGCGAAGTTATTCTACTTTTCTAAAAACTATTTCAAAGGTAATAAACAATACATTTTTATAATAAAATAAAGTTTTATATATACCAAATAATTACATAGCTATTAGTTTCTACTTTATGCGGCAGCTCAAAATTTGAAAATCATGGTAGCGCTCTTTTGTTTTGGGTGTAGGTAGCTTGCCCTGCCCACTTTCGGGGAAGAATAGGTACAACAAAGCTAAAGAGCTCAATTCGTTTATGCCATATGTCCATGAGAGGGAAGGAGGGAGGGCTCCGATCAATGTAATTATTTGGTAAGTATATATAAAACTTTATTTTATTATAAAAATGTCATATTTATATAAGGAACTTACCAAGTATTTACATAGCTGGACCCCACATTCATAGGAGGTGGGATACATGGACATATGCTACTCAAAAACACTCAAATATGGAGATGACTTTGAAATAGAAAATTAACTAGCATCGTGGAATGCTTGTTGTAACCTTACCTGGTAAGGGAGCTACAGCAGATAGATACTGCCTCTGGTCGGAGCTTCTCTCGACCTGTAGTGGCGTGGCGGTTTAGCCAAGGGGTCGCCTCTACTTTAGTGGGGGCTTTGCAACAGAGGAGTAAATCGCAGGTTGCCAAAGCTTACAATCCAAGAAAAATATATACAGTATACATATATATGTGCCCTTGCCCTGGGTGCAGTACAACAAAATATGACCAGATAATTTTGCCTATACCACATTAAAAAAAAGTAATCCAACCCAACCATAAAAGACAACAACTGGTGGGCACGCATGGCACACAGTGCTCCCAAGCTTCCCAAGAAAAACACGACAATCCTTAATCAAGGAGAGGGGATGGAGGAAACAGAAGGTATTCCTCCTATCCTTCATCCCCCAATAACATGACAGCTACAAAGAATGGGCCTAATGTACTGCATTTCTCATATACCATTTCTATATCACAAAGGTAATAAATAGCGAAAACTGACTTGCATCTCCAATACGTGGATTGCAAGACCATGGAGAGTCAGAGATTCTGTTTGAAGGCCAGCGAGGTGGCAACTGCCCTTATTTCATGGGTCTTAACTTTACACAAGGGGAGGATATCCTCTTGAACCCTCGAGTCTGATTCAGAAACCACGGTCCTTAAAAAGAAGGTTAAAGCATTTTTGGATAATGGCTGTACGGGATCCTTAACCAAAATAAATCTTCAGTGCTCTTACTGGGCAAAGCACTCTCTCCTGATCTGCTGGACCCAGGATATCAGCCAAGTTCTTGACAGTAAATGAACATGGCCAGGGGTCAGAGGGGTCTTCGTTTTTTGCCAGGAACCCTAGGGTCAGTGAGCACACGGCACTCCCTTGAGAAAAACCCACCTTTTTATCAAGGGCTTGTAATTCGCTTTCTTTCAGCTGTAGCTAAAGCCATTAAAAATAAGATTTTCCTTGTCAAATCCCTTAGAGAGGAGGCATTCAAGTGCTCAAATGGAGGGCCTGAAAGCCATTTAAGAACAATGTCCAAGTTCCATGTAGATTTTCAAATCACTTGATTTGATTTGCAGACAGGTCTATTCTAATGTTTAAAAATCAAATTTTTCTAACTATAATACTGAGGTCCTTTACATTTGGATTACTTACGGCGAAGCTGGACACGGCCGTTAAACTCTTGAACAAGGTGGTTAGGTAGTAACTACTGTCAGGTAGGTGGGAATACCTGCCTGCCCAGATGTAAACATTCAAGTTTGCCTTTTGGTCCAGGTTCAGATTGAGGGGTGGCATGAGACAGGCATAAAAATGTAATGTAAAGGATTTTAGGTTTGTATAGTTAGGAAAAATAAAATTTACTCTAAAAATTGTGATTTGTACCGACACAATATACAAACCATTGGTCCTTTACATTAGGAAGACTCACTGGTTGGAGGGAGGAATCTGAGCGAGTCTCTTGAACTGACTGGAGTTCTGCACACCTGGGCTGTTACTCCTGGTCGAAAGAGCGAGGAGGAGTACAGTGCCTTTGACATATTGATCAGGGTGCAGGAACTGCAAGATCAAATGTCAGATACTGGACCTTTTCGCATGAGTGAGGAAACGTAACTCATATGAAATAGGATGAGAAGAGTCTATGAGTCGGAGGCAGTAAGGAAAACCTGAGATAGAGTTTTCCTTATTGCCAGAGTCTTCTTCCTCCCCTTGCTAGAGGAAGGAGCGGAATTGCTTCTATGATTCTAGAAGAAAAATAGAACGGGTGCTTGATGTGTAGCCTTACCGCATCAGACGCCAGACCCAGCAAGTGTCAGTTCAAGTCCTATTCTCATCCCAAAGGAGGAGAAGTAGGAGGACAAGGAAGGAGGAAGAGGAGAGGCCAGTCACTCTCGGGATCCTTCTCACTTCCAGAGCCAACACCTTAGGTGAGATGTTACCTGTTCTCTTGAAGGAACCAGGTAAGAAAACACAACTTGTTGAGCAGCCACCACAGAACCAAGAAAAAAAGGTTCCAAGGGTCTCTGGGCAAGACCGAAGATAGAAGACAAGATTGTGGTCTTTGAGACCATATCTTGCTTCTAGACATACAGAAACTTCTAGAATGTGAGGGATGGACCAAGCCATTGACTTCGTGGGCTCTTGGGTAGAAAGTACCAGTATTGTCATCACCAGCTGTCGAGTGCCTTCTTCAATTCCTTCACAAGGCCAGGAGAAAGATGTGTCCTTAAACACTTCATCCTTGGAAGGGATAGTACTAGCGAAAATATCAACGACATCCAGGTTAGGAACGTCGAGCCTTTTTGTAAAGTACTGCAGCTCCCTAATACGACAAAGTAACAATTGACCTGGATCATCGATACAAAGTCCAAGGAGGAGGGGGAACAAGAAGGACTTGAACCTGACCATAGATGCTGATGGATTCGGGGAACAAGAAGGCCTTGAACCTGACAATAGATGCTGATGGATTCGGAGTCCACTGCGACATCCAAGGAGTCAAGGTATGATCCTCCTTCACCTATTCTCCCATCTTCTATGCCAAGGCCAGAGCGGGATGAGAGTGGTCCTAAGAGGGAACATCTCTGTCCAACGATTCTCATAAGGGGCGTGCAGAGCACGGGACAGGAACCCTAAATGAGTCACATGCCACCCAGGGACCAATTCCCTGGGACAGCAAGACTGAAGAGGATTCTCATCAGTAGCTAAATCTCGACTGAGGAGAAAAAAGGCTACTTCAGATAGAAGACTAGGTTGCAAGGGCCTATGTTCTTCACAACTGAAATGGAGGGAAGCAACCCTCAGCGGAGAAGATGAGCAAGTCCAGACCTGAAGAGCGACTCTGACCTGAGAAGAAGTTTCGTCAACGACACCAACCAGCGAAGACAGATCTAGTCCCTGGAACAGTGTTGCAGAGGACTTCAAGAGATATCCAGCTATATCCGTTGCTGCTTGGCAAGAAAGCCTATGCTTGTATGGAAAGCTGGAAAGTCTCCAAGTCCTGCACACACAAGGATGTACTGCCTGAAGAACTGCTTCTTGTGTAGCTGCTACAGGAGGCTGGGCCAAGGAAAACTTTCTTGGTGCCTCGGAAGCAGAGCTATCAGGTCTGGCGAAAGGCAAAGTCTTCCAGCATTTGTCTGTGTCTCGGGTGAGCAAAGTTTGTTGAACCAATAGCGAAACAGACAAATACGGGGGGAAAAACGTAGATATTTTCCATAAAGACAGCATGCCTCACTGTAGTGGCCCATGGGTCTGGTGCGAAGGAGAGAGAAAACTACCGACTTTGTTGTGCCGAGAGGCAAACAGAAAGACAGTAGGGATCTCTCGGTCAAGCAGTCTCTACATGAATCTTTGTGAAGAAAAGAGTGAAGAGCACGCTCCGTCCCGATCACTCAAGCCCGAGGTCAAGCTCACCTACCAATACATCCCCACCGGGAATGTATCTGGCTAACTGAGCTATCGCACTATAGAACACTTGAGTACCTGCAAATGTCAACAGATGAAACAGGAAGAAAAAACGATTCCCTCTTGTTTGTCGATGTATGCCACTACTGTGGTGGTGTTCAACAAAACCACTGAGTGTCACAAAACTCATCCTGAATTTCTCAGAAGGCCAAAAGGCTGTGTTGAGTTCAGGATGTTGATGAAAAGGTATTAATCGTCTCGGTCACACACCTTCAAGACAAAGTCTTACAACAGGCGTGCACCTATTCCTCGATCGGGGAATCCGAGAGTAGACACACGACGTGAGGAGAGTATGCAAGCATATTGGAAGGTTCCTTCAATCAAGCATTAGCCTAACTCTTTCCTCATACTTCGAAGAGGAAAGAAGGATGGAGGACTGGAAGCAGACCTCCTTCATTCTCCACCATGGGCCATGGGGAAGCTTCTGTAAAATGTCAGGATACCAAGACGTTTAGCTCTATCCCGGCTGGCATTTCCAGAATCAGGAGCACGGGAGAGGAAGCGGGGTGGAAGTTTGATGAAAAGAATTGCCGAGACCCAAGGGAAATAAATACTTCTCCTCAAGGAATCCATTCCCAGGTCTCGGCAATGTTGCTGCCAGCTCCAGAGACTCAATAAGTATCATTTCATCCAGGTATCTGCAGTAGAAGAACTTCTGCCCGGTCGATACTTCTTCCTCTCTTCCCTTCTGCTCTCCTTCCCTATGGAAAAGGGGGGAGGAGGGGGAAGAGACACAGTTATGCACACTTTCCCAGAAGGGAAGAAGAGGGCTGTGTGTTTCCGCAATCTTCTTCCAAAGCTTGGGACTTCTTAGGAGTCGAGGAGGGCTGGCTTGAACTTAAGGTCGAGCCAAGATGACGAAGACCCAAAGGTCTTGGCCATTGTCCAAAGGACAAGGCAGTGCCCTGGTACGAACCTTGATTACCGCGGTATCTAGCAAACCTCTGAAAGAGAAAGGCAGAACCAAGTAAAGGTTCATTCCTAAGGGTCGAGCCAACTCGGGACTTACGAAACTGGAGATCTGAATTAGGACAAAGTCCTTCTTCTTAGCACCAGAATTGCCCACAGATTGCCGTCTGGTATAGGAAGACCCACCCCCGGACAGGACCAGTCTCCAGAGGGCAGTTTTCTTTCCAGGAATGGTCGTATCCAAGGAGAGAAAGCCTAACAGTGAAGGATCGTGGATCCATCAGGAGACTGACTGGAGGAAACCAGCAGGTTCCCTCCAAGATCGCTGCTTCTCGTTGCGGAAGAGAATACCCTTCATGGCAAGGAGAAGCAGAGAGAGAACCCAGTCCAGGTGAGGCAGTCAGAATAACCTGCAGTCAACAAGACCCCTCCGAGGCAAGAAGATTTCGTACAGTACTCTGTCGAGGCAGGGAAGGAGCCTGGTGTCTCAACCTGAATGAACTTCTAGTCCGAAGAAAAGTACAGTGCAGTACTCATCTGGTCGAGAACGATCTCGCGAGCAAGGACAGCGGCGGCCCCCGAAACTCTCGGCCCCTTAGGGAACTGCAAGGGTTGTGAGTGTCCTGGGGATCCTTATGCTGACGAATCAGCACGAAGTTCTCCGAGAAACGAGGGCAATGACAACTTGAAGAGAAAGACCCTCACTGCTTCCGAAGCGTGAATCCTGTACCTCTCTCCCTGGAGGAAGACCTTGACAGATCCCAAGAAACCCTCCTCGGCTACCTGGTTGTACTACGAGACAATCAGGGAACTGACACCGAAAGCACATCAGGCAGCTGAACTTCGGAGAGAGACAAATTCATCGGAGCTCTCTCTGTCCTTCTCGCGCCTCTCGGAACAACTGAGAGGAAAAGAGAACAGGTGAGGAGAAAGAGTACCCCTATCTGTCCTGCGGACAGTGAGCGATAATCAACGGAGGAGAGCACTTTTCCCGTGGTAAAGCACTTTCCTGGGAAGAACAGAAAGTTCACTTGAACAGTGCCGAGAACCAGATTTGGAAAACTGAGCAGGGCCAAGCCAAGCCGATCACGCAAATGCGATCCAGACTGAGTGGTAAGCGGTGGACTGGGAGGCAAGTGGGGCGAGCCAAGCCAGTCTTGTGAACACGACCAGGGGCTGGGTGGGTCGAACAAGCTGAGCAAGCCGAGCTGATTGCACAAATGCAATCGGAACTGGATGGGGCGGAACTCGTCTGCCGTGAACTAGCACTAATTTCCCGAACTCTAAACTCCTTCAAGGCCAAGGCCCCTCAAGAAGAAGGTTTGAAGGGGTAATTCTGCATCTGCTATCCTGCATGCTCGAACCCTAAGGTTCAAGGCAAAAGGATGAAACCCAGCCAAGCAACCGAAGCAGCTGTCAGGCAGTATTAAGACAACTGGGCGTCTTGGCACCAAGACATCTACGTCTCAGCACTTTCTCTCGTGTTGTGCCTCTTGCCAGGGGAGCACTCGTGATTCATAGAATTCGAGCGACCTACGAGACTCCCAAAAATTGGGAGCGGCTGCTTTCGGTTCCTAAGAAATCAAAAAGAGCCAGGCACAGAACCAGACTTTGACGCAGTCTTCTAAAATTGGCAACCAGGGTGCGGCCTCTCAAGGCAGTGCTCTCTTGGCCCTTGAAATGCCACAGGAGAATGTGAATCGGTTTCCGCCCTCGGGCGGGAAAAGCCAACAAGAGAAAATTGCCTCCCAGAAGAGAAACAGTCCCTTAGAAGTCCCGCAGGACTCCCAACGGGAACCTCTTCCCTGCTTCTTCTGGTGTTTGAGCTGATAGGATCGAGACACCAGGCTGGGAACCCGACCCAGCACTGGTAAGCACTCGGGAGAGCTTATAGTGCTGGCAGGAAGAGCTGAGACACCTGGGTGCCTCGGCCCTTTCTCTCACGCTGATCCTGAACTGGGCCAGGGAGAGTACTCTCCAGACCAGATTGGGATACTCGATATTCCACAGAATCTCGAGCACTTGGAGAGACTCGTGAACGAGCACCTGAAGCAACACCCGTCTTAGAAGCAGAACCTCTAGGACTGGGAATGGAAGTGCAAACCAAGGTCTGCACACCTGCAGCTCCTGAAACACAAAACCCATGGGTATGCGAATCGGTTCCTGCACCCGAAGGTCGGGAAGAGCCAACAAGAGACCCACTGCCTCCTCGGAAGGAGACAGTCCCTCGACGCCCAAAGGACTTCAAGGGGGAAGAAGCACCCTTCCTCTCCTTTGGCTGACGGAGGTCTATCCTGTTTCCCGGGACTCCCTCGAACCTTGGGAGAGGAAGGGAAGCGGCAGCAGAAGACGAAATCGAAGATAAGATGAAGAAGACGGCAGCTACCTCCACAGGGTGACTTCCTTCATCTTCAATCCGACATCTACAGGACGGTGGACATGAAACATCGTAACCTTCAGGGCAGCTACGCAGGATCACAATGGAAGTGGCCCAGGACACGACCACCAGGAGAAGCAGCAGGCGCGTTCAGGACAACCAATGCAGGAGCTACGGAAGTGGTTCGGAAGGCAGGAGCTACAGCAACGGCCAGGAACGTCACATGAACGTCACCAGCAGCGACAGGAGCGATCAGGACGGCTGTGGCAGGAGACCAAGAGGAGCCACCCAGAGGCTTGTCGCGGAGTCAACAGGAGCAATAACACAGGAAGCACAGCAGGAGCAGACGGACCACAGATATGCCAGAGGCAGTGCCACAGCATACATGAAGGCCAGACAGCAATCGATCCACATCAGAGGGAACAGAGTTGGAACAATCCCGACATGGATCTATGCCACTCCAACCAGATGCTGTGGTTGATCCCGAAGCAAACACTGTATGAATGTCGGGACTCCTTCAGGCAAGGATATCCAACTGAGATATCCAGCCGAGAGAAAAAGCTAAGATGATTAGTATAGAGAGACTCCTCTTGCTCCGAGGGGAGCTGCCCTAAGAAGCGAGAGGAGGCCCCTGAGAAGAGGTCACCCGACCACCCAAGGGGCCCCCCCTCCCTCTTGCAGTTTTCACCTGACGAGTGAGCAAAGAGGGCGAAGGAGAGATAGAAGAACCTACAGGGAGAGAGAAGGAAGGACAGGCTGCCACCGAGGCGCTGTAGAAGCAAAACTTACCAAGCCCCCCCTCGCAACTCTCCAAAGTGCAGGCGGCAAAAACAATACTCAGCACAAGTAGAAAGGAAGTAGTCATGTCCTTGTACATGGAGGGCGTGAGCCCAAGAAGGGGAGCGAGTTTGTTATGTCCCGATCAATGAAGGGGAGCGAAGTTATTACGTCCCAATCTAATATCCGAACATACAGGGGAACACCTTCAGTATCTAAATAAAGGGCTAGTGGAAGAGAAGCATTACCACTCGATTACGCCCCTCTAATATGCCCTTGGCCGTCAAACCCAAGATACAGACGCAGGGGAACGATGGCCTATGCAAGGCTATCACAAATTGTGGGTGTGTATACAAGCAGTCCCTAGTTATCAGTGGGGAACAGAACATGTGATGATAACTGAAAATCACTGCTGACCGAAAATCAGCAATATTTGGGGCTTATCGGCACAAAAAAGTGCCGATTTTCGGTTATCAGAGCCTCTGTTAGGTATGAATCAGTGCCAATACCCAATTATCGGTGCCAATAAGTAGAGATCGGCTATTTTTGGCACCGAAAATTGCTGATTTTAGTCACTAGACAAGTGCTGTAAAACTGGATTGCCATTAACTGAGCCCGCCGTTAACCGGGGACTGCCTGTATTAATAAATATCATACACACATAATATATACACAAAATACAGAAAGATCCCACCAGGATAAATAAAGAGCTTAATGACAGTAGGGCAAAGAGATCTGAAAACACGTCTGCAATGCATGACAGCCGAATGTTTCCATCCGGGCAGGCGGGTATTCCTGCCTAGCTGATGGTATTACCCTAACCACCTTGTTCCAGAGTTTAATGGCCGTGTCCAGCTTTGTCGTACGTAATTCCTAATGTGAAGGACCGATGGTCTGTATATCATGTCGGAACAAACAGAATTTAACATAGTTTTGTATCCTTTGATGGTGGATGTAGCCAATCCTTTCAAAAACCTCAGAAAAAGCAAAAAGTCTACGATTTGAGCTAAAGTGGTCTTAAAAGGAGAAATATTATGCTCTCAGTACCAGCCTTGAAAGACTGCCCACTCTGCCTGGTAGACTGCAGCAGAAGATCAGCGTGCCTACATTTTGCAATTGCTTCTGCAACTTTTCTTGAAAAACCCTTCACTCTGACAAGCTCTCTGACAGTCTGAAGCCTGTCAGAGTGAGAGTGGATAAGCCTTGATGAAAATGGTGAATATGAAGCTGTTTGAGAAGACTTCTCTTCTGAGGTAACAGTCCTGGGAAATCTACAAGAAGGCCAAGAAGATCTGGGGACCATTATTTGTGTGGCCAAAATGGAGCCACTAGTCATCGATGTGTTGTTGTGAGTGATGAACTTCTCCAACACTTCCCACACCATGCTGAAAGGAGGAAAGGTGTAAATGTCTAGGTCCAACCAATCCTGCAGCACGGCATCCGTCGCCCATGCCTGAGGATCTGGAGCAGGAGAACAAAACAGAGGTAAACGATGATTTCTTAATTTTGCAAACAGGTCTATCAACGGCTTTCCCTACATTTCCACAGGTCAGCGCACAACTGCGGATTCAGCATCTATTCCATCGATAGAACCTGTTTGCCATGACTTAAATCGTCCACAAGGATGTTCAGCTTGCCCTAAATGAAGCAGGTCACAATGCTGGTACTGTTGTCTTGTGCCCATCAGAGGAGATCCTTGGCTGCTTCGTAAGGCGAGAAGGAAAGCGTCCCCCCTTGATTCCTGATGTAGGACAGTGCGGTCATGCTGTCTGAATGGACAGTGACTGTCCTGTTGAAGGTTGCTGCTGTGTCGGTTCCTTTCGGCTGGAGACCACGTCCCAGAAACTTCCAAGTCGTTGTCAGGTTGGGGCTCAGAGGGAGCATCGACTTTTCTACTGAAAATCTGTCTTCTAACAGCCACCAACAAAGGTCCTCCTTGATTTCAGGAGTGTTCCCAAGAGGCTCATCCACTTGTTGGCCAAGCAGGATGGACAAGAGATGAAATTTCGGACTTTCCAGAGGCAGTTTGGAATCTTTGATGGGACAGAAAAGTTAAGTATACCTTAGTTTAACCAAACCACTGAGCTGATTAACAGCTCTCCTAGGGCTGGCCCGAAGGATCAGATTGATTTTACGTGGCTAAGCACCAATTGGTTACCTAGCAACGGGACCTACAGCTTATTGTGGAATCCGAACCACATTATAACGAGAAATGAATTTCTATCACCAGAAATAAATTCCCCTTATTCTTCATTGGCCGCTCGGAGATTCGAACTCACAGCCAGCAAAGTGCTAGCTGAGAACGGAACCAACTCGCCCAACGAAGAACTTTTGATGGGACAGAAAAGCCTGAAAATTCAGAGAACCGATCTTCATCCCCAAATAAAGAATCAACTGAGTGGGAACCAGCTGATATTTCTTAAAATTAATTAAAAGCCTCAAATCCTGGGCAAGTTGGAGCATCTTCTGAAGGTTCTCTGTGCACTGGGATCTCAAGGGAGAGCATAAGAGCCAGTTGTCTAAATACATACATTGATTCCCAATGGGTGGAGCCATTTCACCAGAGGGGCAAAAACACGGGTAAATACTTGAGGGGCCGTGGAGAGGCCAAAACAGCACCCGAAACTGGAAGAGCCTGTCCTGGAAGATGAACCTCAGATACTTCCTGGAGTCCAGGCTTACTGGAACATGGAAGTATGCGTCCTGCACATCAATCGTCACCATCCAGTCTCCGTGATGGATGGCTGACAGGACTGAATGGTTCATTTCATTCTGAACTTTGTTGTCTGAATAAAGAAGTTCAGAGCACTAACATCCAGGACAGGTCTCCATCCTCCCAATGACTTGGGAATGAAAAAGAAGCGGTTGTAGAACTCCTCTGTGCTTAGATCTTCAACCACCTCCACAGCTTGTTTCTTGAGTAGGGCTGAGACTTCTCGAGACGGGGCTGAAAACCTCTCCTAGCCTATCAAATAGGCCTTCAAACTGATGGGCATGCTCCTGGCCTTCCACCTGCTCCAAAAATGGAGAAGCCTTGCTCCCAAAGGGACACGGAGGACAGGATCCTCACTTGTGAGTGGTGGGTTTGATGGTCATCTTCTTGCTGGGTCATACCGACCAGAGATTGGTCTGTGGTCGAGACTGTAAGCAGCCTCTGCCCCCTTGAAAGGGCTGCTGTGACAGAGGGGAGGTTGTGCTAACAGTAGTAGATCCCAAAGGTGCTTGTGCTGGTATTCTAGTCCTCTTGGTCAACTGAGCAAGCAAGCAATCAAGTCTTGTGTTAACTCCTTTTGAAGTTCGGCTGTCACTCGTTCCAAGGTTGCTTGGGGGAACAGACTAGTCTTGTCCAAGGGAGCACACAGGAGGGACGACTCCTGAGAGGAAGTGACCCCTTTTGTGGTGAATGAGCACCATAAGTCCCTCTTCTTAAGAACCCCTGTCACAAAAATGGTTGCTAACTCCTGGGCGCCATCTCTAACTGCTCTGTCAGTGCATGCAAGAACCAATAACCAGTCCGCAGCAAAGTTCCCATGCAGAGTCGTGCAATCTTCTATCTTTTTGGCCAAAGCCCCTATGGTCCAATCGAGGAAACTCAAGACTCGAACACCTTAAAGACATCTTTGATGAGGTGAACCAATTTCGAGGCAGTGAATAAAATCCTAGCCAAGGAGAACACCCAACGACGTGTCGCACTGATGAGACTGGAGAAGTCCCCTTGAGAGGAGCCAAAAACTCCTAAGGAAGGAGCTTCTCTAGTGGAATACGAGAAGGAGTATAAAAAACTACTTTGCCCAGATCTCTCTTCACTGCCAACCAGGTGTCAATGTGGGCGAAAGCTTTCCTGGAGGAAGAAGAAAGCACCATCTGAGGCAGCATGGAAGCCCCTGTAAGCTGTTGCATCAAGAAAGCGGAACCCGGAGAAGCTGGGGTAGCCGGAGAGAAGAAAGTCGGATAGTAGACTAAGAAAAACCTCAAAAGCCCTGAATCATTTGTGGTCAGTTGCTCCTCATCTGACAGTTTACTTGTGAACCTAAGTTCTGGAGAGAAGAGGCGAGGCCTTTCAGACCCACTGGTTTTGCTATGACACACCCCTGGCTCCTCCCCCAGACAGCCGTAAGCGAGCACAAACCACGCCCATCGGGGCGGAGCAACCAGAGACATGCGAGTTGACAGGAACCAAACCGCCATATTTGAAGTTGCAAGTTGCTATGAAGTATATCTGTACTTACCATTCCATTTTACTGCTGTGAGATTTATTTGAGATTGCAAATTACTATAAGTAGTAACTTAATGTTCCAATTTGTGAGTTTTGACATTTTTCATTCCTCTTTATATTCTAAGATAATATAATGTGACAGTAGTTCACCTCCCCTTTTCAAGATATTCCTATCTTGTTACCTAAAAGTTGCATTTCCTCTAAATGCAAGGATAAGAGTCTAAGTATACCTTAAAGAAATTTATGAATAATTGAAAAATGTTATGGCTGGCCTTCAGAAACATGTAAGCTGTTGACTTTTGTATGTAATTACTTTACAAATCCTTTATTTCCTCCAGAATGGTCTCCTCGGTTACGGGGGTAGGGTCGGAGGGTGAACTAGACCCTGGGTCTGAAAGGCCTCGCCTCTTCTCTCCAGAACTTAGGTTCACAAGTAAACTGTCAGTTCTAGAGAGAGGCTTCAGCCTTTCAGACCCACTGGTTTTGCTCACCTGATACTTCAGGGGGCATGAAGATGAAGTCCTGCAACGACTGCATCGAAAGCTCCCTGTAGACCGAGGAGAGCATACAATGACCCAAATACAGAGTTGCTTTTCCAATTCATTCTAGCCATTATCTCTTGCAGCGTAACTCCATTATACATCATCCTTGAAGCTGCTTGACCTCTGATAGAGTGGAAATTGGTGGAGTGTTTTCTGGCATTGGGATCAGCTCTGAAAATACAGTCCCTGAATAGCTGCCTCATCTTTGGAAGGGACATGATCTTGAAGTTTTCATCCAGCCAAATATGGTCTTCCCTATCTATGTGCCTTTCTGCACAGATTTTATTTGTGTACTCCAGATAAAAGTTTAATTGTCTAACTGGACAAATTTTTGGCTTGGTAGGGTGACGCCTAAAGCTGAATTCAATAGGAGTGTAATTGTTTCTCTGATTCTTGGCCATGAAGGAAGGGTGGTTCCTTAACACAATGGTTTCTGGCGTGAAGGTGCTCCTGGAGATACATAGATGATTAAATTGGTTAGTTCTCAATGGGCAAGCCAAAGCTACGAGGAATAAGGTCTTCTGAATCATGAGCAGCACAGAATCATCTCTTGTAGTGTTGAGGAAGGAAACCACTTTATCAAGATCCCAGCCTGGAAATTGATGAGAATTGCTGGGTCTTCTTCTATTTACTCCATCAAGCATAGCTTTAATATACTTGTCTTCTGCTAGACAATGATTGGGAAAGTATCCCTTCAAAACCGGTCCAAGAGCAGCTCGGTATCCTTTTAGTGTGTTGTATGCTAGGCCCTTGTCTATTAATTCGTTAAAATAGAGTAGCACTGATAAAAGAGGGAACTTGTTACTTCCATATTTATTGTGTATGAACTCTTTAAAGCTACTGAAGAGATTTTGGTACTTGGCCATGGAGCTGTCTCGTAAACTGGAAGTAATTTTGTTGCATATCTCTGGAGGAAATATGGAAGGTAGTTGATCTTTTATATTCTGAAGGCGATCAAATTCAAGTGGTGTTGCGCTAAGGGTAAGGTACAGTCCATATGAAGTATCTGGCAACCTTCTACTTTGACTTTGTACTTCCGGTATTCCTTGAGACTGTCTTGACTAGGGGATCCATGGTTCCGTTTCCTGGGAAACAGTGCAGAAGAGCATGTTGTTATCACATTCGTTATATACCTTAAAAGCAACTTTATGCAGTAAAAAGCCTGGGGAAAAGCATAAAGAGGAGAAGAACCTTCCCAGCTAATGTGAAGAGCATTATTACTGATTGCTTTTGTGTTGGGTACGGAAGAACAAAATCTCCTACATTTAGAGTTAAAGCCATTGGTGAAAAGGTCTATTTCAGGAAAGAAATTCATATCTGTGCAAATTAAATTGAATAGATTATCGTCAAGAGTGGCTTCTGGATGTATGGAACCAAAGTCTCTCGATAGGGAATCAGCCATCACATTGCTTTTCCCTTTAATCCATTTAGTTTGAATGTCTATGTTGTATTTTCCTTTGATGTTTAGTAACACTTTGATGGCCTCCTGGGCCGATTTGTTCCTAATGCTACCATGTTTTTGACCCAACAGTATGTTACTTGTGAATCTATGTGAATTAGTACCACTTTGTTTCTTAGTTTGTCTCTGAAGTGTTTTATACAGTAAATGCATGCAAGTAGTTCTCTAATGTTAATGTGCAGAGTATTCTCATTTTGTAACCATGAGAGTATGCAATGTTCTCCTACTAATGCTCCACCCCAGCCAAAGTTGGATGCATCTGTGAATAGTTCTAGATCTACTTGATTATTAGGAATGTTTATAACACTATACATGTTAGTCTGTTTCCATGCTTCTAGAAAGGATTTGAAAGAAGGAGGAATGATTCTATATCCTTTAGCAAAATATCTATGAAATCTGTGAAGGAATTCAAGATGGTATCTACCATAAAAGGTGTAGTAGGAACAGAAGTTAAGTGATCCTATCAATCTTTGATATAATTTGAGGTCAGATCTGTTCAAGTTGGATACTGTATTGGCAAGCCTGATACATTTATCAATGTTTTTCTGCATTGGTCTCATTGTTTTGTTCTCCAAGTTATAATGAACTCCCAGGAACTCTATCTTTTGCACTGGATGAATAACAGACTTTTTAATAGATATTTGCCAACCCAGTTCCGTGAGCACTTCAATGACTATTTGGATGTGAGACTCGCATTTGTGAAAGTCATCTGCCAGTATATCATCTAAGTAGTTAAAGATGAGTATATTATATTTCTTCCTAATGTATTTAACTACTGTGTACATTAGTTTGGAAAAGATGTAGGGAGCTGTCTTTAACCCGAAGGAACAACCGTCCATTTGAATTTACGCTTTCCTAATTTGAACGTTAAGAATCTTTGAGCACTGGAATGAAGAGGGACTGCCAATAAGCGTCCTTTAAATCAAGTCTACATGCCCAGTTGTTTAAATGCAAATAAGGGAATATAGTTTTAGGTTTCAGCATAAAGAAAGGAGGTTTCTTGATCATAGTATTAAGGCATTTCATATCGAAGATTAGGCGAATGCTCCCATCAGGTTTAAGCTTGTAAAATATGTGGTTAGAGTAGTAGAAAGAATTTCTGTTAATTTGTTCTATTACCCCTAGGTCTAGTAATCTGTCACATTCTCTCTCTAGTATTATTCTCTTGCTAGAAGAATAATATCTATCAACCCCAAATCTTTTCAAAGTCTTTTGAGCCTTATTTTTATTGGTAAATGGGAGTCACACCCTTACTGATCAAGTTGCATGCAAAAGAAGAATTTGGGAGTTTTTGCCAATTTTTTAATTTATTTGTCAATGACCTACCTATCCCACTTACTGGAGGGGCGTGAGAGGTTCCCTTGGAGCTAGAGGCTTCTGTAGGGAAATTTAACTCTTCCAATATCATTGAATTGTTAGTGGGTACATTTGCCAAATTTTTATCTTTACTGTGTAGCTCCAGGTTATTTTCCACTTGGTCCGAGCAGGGCTCGATGGTATTAAGATTTAAAGCATAATTAGTTTTGTTTCTTATCTTTGACGTCTGAATTAATTGCTGTCTGTCCCCCTGTACTCCTTCCCCCTCTTCAGCCACCTCTCTTGATACCTCGCCTGTAAGGATTGAACCTATTCCTGAACCCAAAGCTTCCCCTGAATCTTCTGTAAAAGTTAAATTTCTCTCTGGGGTAGCCCTGATACTTGCCAAAGTTGAACCTTCCACCTCTAGAGATAATGTCCCTCCTCTAGGAAGGGGACCGCCAAAGCACGAAGCAATAGCTTTCCTTTGATCATCTGATAAGACCCATATATCATTAGTTTCAGCTTTAATAATAGCATCTCTGGTATCTAAATTGAGGTTCCTGGGTAAAGTTCTACTTCTGAATGAGCGGATTAAACTTTTAATTAGATCAATGTGTTTCCTGAAAGGCCCAATTATCACTTTAGTAATGAAATCAATATCGTTAATCTTAGAGGGTAAGCTAATTGCGCCAGAGCTGCATGCCCTTGAAAAGAAGATATAGCCATCTTAATGTTTTCAATATCAAAGTGAAATTTCTTCTTGAAATCTTCATTAAACAACCTGCCACTTGGCCAAAAGTTCAACTTTGGCAAATTTATCAATTTGAAAAGGTCTGCAAGTTCTTTATTATGATTACAAACAAAGAATTGATCATGAGAGTTCTTGTCTCCTTCACTTAATGTTAATGCAATTAGGGAGTCATTTAATTGTATTTTCCCATCTCTATGAATGGAGGGCACAGCATTAAAATTGTTAGATATATAAGTAGGAATAGGTTTGTTAAAGGTAAGCGGGTTAAATTCTTCATAGTCACTACTATCTTCATTATAAGTTGTAAATAATTCTTCATTTGCATTCTCAGGTAAATCTACTTTCGGTGAGGGCGCTTAGGAGGAGGGGAATTGTCATTCCTTTTGCAGTCGAACCACTTCTGCAATAGGAGTGAAAAACTAGACTCAAATTTGATAATAAAAGTTTAACTGATGTCTATAATATGGCTCATGAATTTACAAATCAGGTTGGACAGCAGCAGACCTAGAAGGCTGAAGCCAGGCAATCGGGTTCTAGGCTCAAATGGCCTTCATCGGTTAATTCAGGTCAATCGGCATCCTCTCACTAGTATCCCATACTTAAATTTATATAGCCTCTACAGTAATCATCTTATATTATTTATATAGCCGACCTGTCAGAAATTCTTAAGACGCAGTTCCTCATGGTAAGGGGTAAACAATTATATCGAAAGGAAACGAGTGTGATATAAAATTCTACCCATTAGCGGAGGTAGGCGCAATTATACCGCCATTGACAGGAACCCCTCCAGTTAAATGTCGACGATAGGATCTCGGTGGGATAGGCAGAAAGGAGCGGCTAAGAGGTAGCCTAGATTGACGTAGTATGTTAAACTCAAAGTTAGAAAAAGTTAGGCTAGTTAGGCTACTCGGCTCTTTGGTACGTAAGGCAAATCTAGTTAACACCTCACCTTACAACATTAATTACCTTTGGCACATAAGTATCTAGTCCTTATAATGTTTAGGCTCACTTTACACATAGTTTAGGATTATATGATAATGTACTTCGGTCTCGAAATTTATCTATTCTCAAACTTTTACGATTATAACTACCGCACGGTCCGCACCGGCTCATTATTTACCTTTTACTGCCATGCTTGTGACGTCATCTGTCTAAATCCTCTGCTATCCAAGATGTTTTTATATAAAAACAGAATATTAAACCTTATCCTTTCTCCACTAGTTTCAATAATGTTTGATTCTGTAATAATATTTGAAGAATTTCACTGTTGGAAGGTTCCTGGCTGGTTTCTTCCATTTTGGGACATCTCTTCTTTTTGGGTTGTGCCGGTGGAATATTGTCATCATCGCTAGTTTCGCTAAGATTATGCACATCTGCTGATACTACGACTTTTTTGGACATTTTAATTGGTTGATTAAGTCGTTGTCCCTCGTGACAATAATTAGGGGAGGGTTGTGGTAATGGTGAGGTGTAACAGGTGTTGCCTGTGTCCTGTCAACTTCAAATATGGCGGTTTGGTTCCTGTCAACTCACATGTCTCTGGTTGCTCCACCCCGATGGGCGTGGTTTGTGCTCGCTTACGGCTGTCTGGGACAGGAGCCAGGGGTGTGTGATAGCAAAACCAGTGGGTCTGAAAGGCTGAAGCCTCTCTCTCTAGAACTAAGGGTTCTCCTCTGAGGAAATAGGAGACAGGAGGGTCTGGAGGTTCCTGTGACACCAAAGCAGGCTTCTGAACAAGGCTCAAAATGTTGTCCAACCGACGTGGAATTGGCACCAAAGATGGGTCCTCAATGACAGGTGAGAATACACCTGTCATGCCAGATACTGGATGCCCTACCTGGGGTGCCAAACGCTTGACGACTGGCGGGCGCAACCTCAACACAAGAGCCCACAGAAAAGGGACGCTCAGACACTGGGTGCTCAAAAACTGGACATTCGGGCACTGGACACTTCACAGACAGAGTGTTTTGCTGACACTGGATGCTCAGACACTGGGCACTCATACACTTAGGACTCAGAAGCTCGGCGCTCATGCACTGGGCGCTCGTGCACTGGGGGCTTGGACTCTGGGGTGCTTGGACACTGAATGCTCATGCACTTCACGCTCGGACACTGAGTCTCATACACTGGACACTCGGACACTGGGTGCTCATGCACTGGACTGTCAAACACTGGGCGCTTAAACCCTGGGCTCTTGGACACGGGCACTCGGACTTTAGGCACTTGGAGGATAATGAAGGTACATGCGGAGCTTGACTGGGGGGCTCCAAAAACTGCAGGAGGGGAGCAGACTGTGAGCCCTCTCCATGGCTCGCTTACAGGCAGGTGGCAAGTCATCCTCTACTGAGGAACCATGCCTTTTCAACAGCCTTAATACACTGGAAAAGTGCCTACTGAGCCTTTTGGCCCCTTGAGAGTCTGAGTCACTCGGCGACAAGGTATGACATCCAACCCGACACCTTTCAAGTGGCCGTCCACCAAGTCCTGGGATTTCTGCACAACAGGCTCGGTTGAGGAAGCAACTACTCGTGGGTAAACCCAACTGACCTCCCTTGGACTGCCCGTTTGCTTCCTCCCAGGTGAGCAAGGGGAGTTTAACAAGGACCTTGGTCTAGGAGCATCAGTAGGATGAGTCGCCACCCCCTCTACTGATACTGCACTTGACACTGCACTTGCACCAACACCAACACTATTAAACCTGTCCATCAGGACTCTAACTGAATTCCCAATCTGGGAAACGGTATTAACAAGAAGACTGAATTTCTAATCACATGAGCTTCTAAGTTGGCAATGGCACTGGGTTCAGAAGAATGGGAGCCAGGGGTCGGAGTAACTGGAAAAGCTGGAGGACTGGAGATAGGGGAAAAGGCAATCATAAGTGTTGAAGGGACAGGTAAATCAGCAACATATACTTTAGGAGAATTACCCGGACTAGCAGAAGCTTTAGCTTCAGCCCTAGCGGTTGCCTTCCTCAGTCTGTCACGTTAAAGTTTATCCAGATGGGCATTAAAGTTTTCCACCTTCCCTTATCCCAGTCTTTACATTCATCACAATTAAGGTCTTGTGAGCAAACTCCCTCTCTACAAAAACAACAAATGGTGTAGCTGTCATATTTAGCCGATGTGAGTCGAGTCTTGCAGCCTTTACTGCAGTACCTAACACTAGACAAGCTAGAGTTTGACATACCGAGTCAAAAACAAAGTCACAATAGGAAAAGTCACAACCGGAAAAGTCCCAAATATTAGCTAAGCTAATTAAGATTAGAGTGCTACCAAAAACACAGAATACTTCACCAAATGAAGAGAAAATCACAACCATCCGGTGAAACACGAATCCAAAGAGCTGCTCAACAACCAATGTTTAGTCATTGACTGGCAGAAACGCATTCAGCCCTTGAGCCGTATTGTACCTATTCTTCCGCGAAAGTGGGCGGAGCAAGCTACTTACACCCAAAACAAAAGAGGGCTCACGCGATTTTCAAATTTTTAGCTGCCACGTAAAGTAGAAACCAATAGCTAAGTAATTATTTGCTAAGTTACTTATATAAAACATGAAGTTTTCATAATAAAAGGATTTTGACAAAGGAAAAATCTATTTCTGGGGAGGGGCCCGTGTCACCCGGTGAAATAATCCATTCAGCTCTTATTTCTAGGTAATTCCATTTCTAGGTACCAGAGAAAAGCTAAATGTAAAGCTGGGGTTACTACCCCCAGAGCGAGCTCCAAGAAATGGAGTCGTATATGGTAAAGGGTGAGATTGTCACAATCACGGGACCCTGCCCTATAAAGATTCCCAATGTCAAAAGTCCCAACGAGAGAGGTGCCGATACAAGCCCATGCACCACTCGCGGACTGTACACAAGGCAACACTAGTCGCATTCCATGTTAGCACCCACCCCACTAGAATGATGTTTACCATGGGAGGGAGAGAATGAAAAACAGGGGTGGGTCACTGGGTGACACGGGCCCCTCCCCAGAAATAGATTTTTCCTTTGTCAAAATCCTTTTTCTGGATCGGGGTCCCGTGTCAGCCGATGAAATAATAACAGAGAAATAAACATCATTCTTATGCTATTAACCCCTTCGCCACTGGGACGTACACATGTACGTCTTTTACAGTACAGTAATAAAAGACCGCGACGTACGCCTATACGCCTTTCATCCCTCCTCGAAAAGCAGAGCTGTTTTCTTCAGCTTGGATGGGTTTCAGGCGTAGTATTGTGTACGAGAGAGGTGCAGAAGCTCCACCCACTATTCATTCTAGCCAATGAGTGTCCGATGGTCGTCGTGACGTCATATTCATATGGGATATTATAAGGGGTATCGTCCAGCAGCACATGCCAGTGCGGCTCAAGCTGTTATGTATGAAACATTGTCACGATCTTGTGAGTAAACCATTTGGATTCGAAGGCTAAACTTTTTCTCCTTTTGATTGCAGTTATTTTACAGGTTTTTTTATTTTTCAGTATCATGATGTCGGATGATAGTATTTCAGATTCTGGGTAGGAATACCTGCCAGATCTGTCAGATGATTATAGTGATAGTTGTTATAGTTGCTTAGATTACGACAGCGACACTGAGATTTTAGAAGACATTGAACCCATTGTCGATGAAGGTTGGCAGTTCATAACAGATCCATTTTGTGACAAGCGCCCAGACCCAACCCCCGATTTCACGGAGGGTGACAATGGGATCTCTGTTTGCACACTCGACTTCACCTGCCCACGAGATGCATTTTTTGTTTCTTTTTGTGATGATGATATTGACAGACTGTGTGAATGGATGAATGCTCGGGCAGAGGAGTATTTTCGGTCAACAGGAAAGTT
Organism: Macrobrachium rosenbergii; assembly: GCF_040412425.1. NCBI lineage: Eukaryota > Metazoa > Arthropoda > Malacostraca > Decapoda > Palaemonidae > Macrobrachium > Macrobrachium rosenbergii. The sequence goes on along the minus strand of NC_089763.1, from coordinate 10,685,902 downwards.
TACTATGTTTTTGAAAACTTCTTTCATTTTTTTTTTACACTAACATGTAATTTTTATTATCATTATTTTTTCTACTACAAGTTGTAGTAGTAGTGGTATTACTGTTGAATTTTTTTATTATTATTATTGTTATTATTATTATGATTATGATTATTATTATTATTATTACCAATGCCATAACATTCATTGATGTATACTAACTGTTTCCGTAAGAAAACTAGTATATACTGCTATTACTACTAGTACTATTTTACTAATACTTTACTACTTTTTCTGCTACTTTATTTCTACTACTTTACTACTATTTCTATTTCTGCAATTACTTTTTCCACTAAATATTCCTCTTTTTTGATATATATATATATATATATATATATATATATATATATATATATATATATATATATATATATATATGTATATATATATATATATATATATATATATATATATATATATACATACATACATATATATATATACATATATATATATATATATATATATATATATATATATATATATATATATATATATATATATATAGATATAGATATAGATATATATATATAGATATAGATATATAGATATATATATATATATATATATATATATATATATATATATATATATATATATATATATATATATATATATATATATATATATATATATAGATATATAGATATATATATAGATATATAGATATATATATATATATATATATATATATATATATATATATATATATATATATATATATATATATATATATATATATATATATATATATATATATATATATATATATCTATATCTCTATCTCTATCTCTATATATCTATATCTATATATATATATATATATATATATATATATATATATATATATATATATATATATATATATATATATATATATATATATATATATATATATATAGAATTGAACCTGAATAGGCTTGTATTAAGAAAATACTTTCTGCCTAATAGCAGACACAATGACAGTAACCCCCCCCTCTTTTTTTTTAAAAAGAGAGGATCTGACAAAATTGTGAGGTCCTGTCTAAAAAAGCCTGTAAGGAGAAAACTGGGCACAGAAACAGACCTTGTAAAAGGGGAGTACTTTCCAAGGTGACCACCAAAAATGAGGACCTTCAACTGTAGATAGAAAGTTAGGGTGAGGAATTCGCAACACTACCCCTGATGAGGGGAAACCAAAATGATTGGTTCCGCTAGACAGGGCAGACAGTACAGGAAAACTAACACTAGAAGCTAGGCTGATTAAAAATTTTGGGTCTTCCCCAACAAGGAAAGGTAAGAACAAGATGATTGTTGGTTACCGAAGCTAGCTCCGATACATTACTCAAAGACCAGGAAACCGAATGTGGACGGAATACTGGTCTCAGACGAACACAGACCTTAGGGATGAAAGTTAAGAGCCTGTGAGTCTGGTTCCAACAAAACACTTTCCTCGGGGCCAATGCGGCCGCATCATTACTGTAGCTTCGAAAACTATGTGAAGAGTGCTAGTTACTTAACTGCAGAACCATACTGCAGTAGAGTAGGATCCCTTGACTGATTTTAGGAAAACAGTAATAACAGGACCAAGATCAGTTTCCTCCTAAACTGTAAGATTCACAAAGACCACAAAGCCAGGGCAACAGAACTTTGAGGGGGCTGACACAGGCTGAGTTTATACCAGTCGTGACAGCTTGATATTTGTGGCTGAATTGGGTTGCAAACAGACCTACTTCCAGGTCCAGGAAAAGGTCACAAGACTACCTGAATGACACTCCGTCTAAGGACTATTCCGACACCAGGGGGGAGGCCCTGGATAGGGAAAAAGTAGTGACCTTTTGGACCCCTACGAGAAGGGTGGCAGACAGAGGCACTTGTGTCTGTTGGTTATGGAGAAGAATGAACCATAACCTGAATGAAGCAACTCGAGTTTGAACCCACTTGTTTACGCAGCGCACTATTGCCGTTTTGTTCAGAACCAGCCTAAAATGAAACCACTTGGGAGGAAGAAGTTTCCCAAGGACAGGAAGACTGCCACAGCCCTCCAAAGCGTTGATATGGAACTGCCGGAACGTGACCGACTAAGTTCCAAGTACTTCATGGGGCCAAAAAATATCCACCCCACCTGCCCAGAGAGGTGACGGTGTGGAATACTGAGGCCGGAGGGGAAAGCTGGAGAGGAACTGACTTCGATAAGCACTTGACAGCTGTGCAAGGCCGGAGGCCACTATTCAAACAGGAGGAATCAGGGAGACACGTCCCTGACTCCGCCATACCCCGGTTATAAACTCCAGCTTTGACTTCAGAAGGAGAACCATCACTGAAGCAAACTGAAGAGAGCCCAAGACCTTTTCTTGGGCACGGCGAGAGGTATGCTTGTGTTGATGAAATGTTAGGCCACCCTTGCTATCTCTTTTCGCTTCCACTGGATTCACAACTACTGAAGGCTACCCTCCTGAATCAGGTGGGATTCCTCCTGTGTACTTAGAAGCCCAGAGACTCTAGAAAACCGATTATAATGACCGGCACCTCAGGCAATTCCCCGACGCTGGGTGCCCAAATGAGCCAGGCAACTAGATATGCGGCTAGCATAACCTTCTAATACCGGAGCTGTTGAACTACGGTACTGTTCAAACTGGCAAAGACTCTGGGGCTGCATTGAGGAGGGCATGAACCTGAAGGGGTACGCCTGCTCCCCGAGTCTGAATCCCAAGAAGGGATAGAACCTTTCTGCAACCAAGATGTGAAAGGAAGCGTCGGAAAGGTCTATAGAGGTGGTTACGGCTCCACGGAGCAGTAGGATCCGAACCCACAAGACTGAAAGCAACCGAGACTTGCTGCATTGAATGAGGAAAATAAACGGGACACGCCCGGAAAAATTTTCCAGTGGAAGGGAACTTCCTTGGCAGACTGAAAAAGCCTGACAGGCCATTCACAAAGTCCTACAGAACTCTGGCCGGAAGCTGACTGAACCTGATTGGGGAGGGGACAAACAGTCCAGCTCCACCCCGGGCCTTGATAACTATACTCTGGGCCCAGGGACTGAAGTTCCAGTGGCCCCGAAAATGGTACAGCCTCCCACCCATATGAGAAATACTACAGGGGGAGGAGGCTTGATTGTCTCCCCTGAAGCGTATGCCTTCCCAATTTCTCGGAGAGGAGCAGGATGCTTCCCTGCTCCTATGATAACCCCGAGGGTCAGAGCCTCTGGCAGAATGTCTAGTGAAAATTCTTTCCTTGGGTTTTCGTATGAAGTAAAGAAAACTCCGGCGGAGGCACATGGGGGAGGCAGAGACACACGGGGGTGTTACAAGGGGCTGATGTGTTGGCTGAACCCGCACACAACGAGGTGGAGGCTGGGAGTGAGAGGCCTGGCAGGAACCTGAAGAGCCTGCACCACCGCCTGAGCAGGGGGCGCTTGAACTACATGAACTTCTTGCCGGACTTGGGATAGGGCCCGGCAAGATCAGATTGTTTCCGCTCATAAGGTAGACACCCATGAGAACGGAGGCTCTGATTAACATTAGTAGCCCCGGACGGACCGTAACAACGCCCACCTGGGGAAAAGATTAATTCTCCAGGTGAAACTGTTCATAAGATTTTTCGGCTCAAGGCGGAACGTGGCTGGCGAAAAAAGTGTTTTCAGCTGTCCAACCGACTGATGAAATAAAGCGGACCTGCAAAAACCTGACAAGAGAGATTTTATCAGGACCCAAACAACGAACTGCCATTATATACCACAGACATTGTTTCTGTTAAAGTCAAAGAATTCCAGGGCCTGGCGAGCCTGACTTACACCCTGTTTCAGCTTCCGGGAATTGACTCTGGAAGCTTAGGGAGCTGTACGCTGAATAAATTAGAAGCGTAGTCCGGGTTAGAAGATTCATTGTGAACGTATCTGAGATATCTGTCTCCCAGAAATGCGTCAGCGGTTTTATTTTCGAAACAAGCCTGTTGATAAGAGGGGCTACATTCAGAGCACAAGGGGTAGGAAGCAGGGCTCTCAAAGAGAACACGGTAAGACCCCATAGCTGGCGTGAACTTGGAATTCTCCGCCTGCCACTCCATTAGAGTTCTCAACGGAGACAATGTGCCCAGCCTTAGGGAAGATGAGGGCTCTCTTAGGTATCCTGCCAGATAGATACCATGCTCCTTCTGACAGTCTGGTAAAACCCGGATAAGGGGATACCAGGCCGGAAGGGAAGAAATGCAATTCCACCAACCTCCGTATGCCCCACACCCCGACAGGAGGGTGCCTTCATGCTGGGAAGCATAAAGGGTTAGGCGCCAAAGGTTCCCCAGACCGGAGGGGAAAAGAGGTGGAGGTGTCCGAACGATAGAATTCGGAACGGAGCAGGATTTTACAGGTGATCCATTGACAATGAGTCTTGAGATTAATCTCTTTGGGATTTAAGCTCCTGGGAAAGGGAAGGCACGGACCATGAGGTAGATAGATAGTTTGATAGGTTGACAATGACCCTCAAATCGAGCTCCTTATAAGGAGACCCGTAAAAGAGTCTTCAACAAAGGAAGGGGGTAACCGCCTTGCTTTGCTTGGGCGTGTCCCTTTCCAGAAGGCGAGGCCAAACTCGTAGACGGCACCGGATTAGAGATCCGAGACGTCCTCGAGGGGCCCCGAGCGGGTCTTCTTGGTTTAAAAAGGGTCTTTTTGACTGATTTCACCTTAGGGGACGGTAGACCAGGAACCGTCGAAAAGGGATGCGGAGCTAACGAATCGCCTAAAGGAAAAGTTTGCCTCACCTAATTCCGAGCTAAGCGGAAAAGGTTTGCCTCACTTATTCTCGCACCTACTTATCGCTCTGGGACGATGTTCACAGGTTCGAGAACGAGACAGAAGGCCGCAACGTCTTCAGAAAACTCTCCGTAAACAGCAGAGTTACGAGACTTGCGGCCGGCCTCCAGGAGGGGGAAAATTAGGACCCCAAACACCGGAGGAGCAACTATTAATAAGTCATATGAGACGGAGTTTGACGAAGGAAAAATCGATAGGTGTATATGAAACCTACCAATTTATCGAGAATGTCGCCCGGAGACGGAGTTTGGCGGAGGGAAATCGATAGGCGTATATGAAACCTACCGATCCACCGAGAATCTCGCCCGGAGAGAGCCCAAACACCGAAAGAGCGACTATTAATAAGCCACATGAGGCGGAGCTTGACGGAGGTAAAACCGACAGGTGTATATGAAACCTACGGATTCATCAGGTAGCCTGCTCAGAGAGAGCATAGCGTACAATGCAACCTGCCGGGTACCAAACGACTAATAATAAGCCATATGAGGCGGCGTTTGGCGGAGATAAAACCGACTGGTGTAAATAAAACCTACGGATTCATCAAGTAGCCTGCTCGGAGAGAGCATAGCGTACTTTACAACCTTCCGAGCCAAGAATAAGCCACATGAGGCGGAGTTTGGCGGAGACGAAACCGACAGGTGTATATAAAACCTACGGGTTCATCAAGAAGTCTGCTCAGGGAGAGCATAGAGTACTTCACAACCTTCCGTGCCAAACTATAAATTCTCAAAACAGACTGCGCACCGAATGGGAACTATAGACTCCGTGACGGGCTGGCTTGTTGCAGGATAGCAGAGCATTCCTGCACTCGACAAAACCAGCTGAAAACGTATGAGAAGTGGGCATGCTGGAACGGATGCGGAGCAGAGTACCGTAGCAGTGACTTAGCCTAGTCAGACCAGGAAAACCCCCGGAGAAAACCGGGCTAACAGGACAAAACTCATAGACATAAAAACAGAGTCAATGGAACATTCCGGAGCGACCATATTTTAACAATATGTGACGGATATAAACATAGTGGGAAGGTTATGAACTGTTCGGAAGTGGGCGCACTCAGAGCCAAGAGAGGAAAAACCCCGGAGGAGGATATCCTGAACGAAGTGATAGCGGTGGGTGGAATAAACGCCGACCACTAAACACTAAAATCGCCGGAGCAGTAAGCAAGGAGAGCGCCCAACAAGATAACGAAACACCGAACAGGTAGTAGCAAAATGGAGGGGAAACGCCGAAAGTAAATAAAACAGAAGACAGTTAGGTGGAAAACGCTAACTGGCCTCGTATGAGATCCCAACAGTGAGGTGCGAACCTGTAGGAAGCACCACGAAGGGAAACAGTCGATGTAAAAGGAAGGGGGAAGGATATGCCAGGAGGTTGGTAACCCAAAGTAGCGACCAGGGGTGGGACAGCACTCCCCGGGCGCCCAGAGATCTCATAGATCCCCTTGCTATGTGAGCTGTGTTGCACGAAAAGAGCAAGAGAAAAGGAGAGGAAGGGCAACAACCTCTACGGCCAGGAGAGCAAAGAAAGGCAAAAGGAGAGTGAACAGGAGTGGGGAGAGCACTCCCGGTCACCTCCAGGTCCAGGTGGAGTGCCAGCCGATAAGGTCAGACACATCGAGGGACAACCAATCAATGCAGAGGGAGGGGATGTAGGCTACAGCACAAAATAAGGATAAATTGCTCTCAAGCCTTGGAAAGTTAACAAACCTTGAAAACGAACCAAGGGGAGAGAGAGAGCAAAGGATAAAAGGGGGAGAAGGGGATTCTCGATACCACAAAATAATATATATATAGTCGGTAAAAGGAGTGTGAACAGGAGTGGGGAGAGCACTCCCGGTCACCATTAGTAAGCAACCCAAAGAAGGATTGAACTAGGATAGGCTACGCAGGTAAACCCTCGCTATTCCACCTTAACTTATTAGGAACATCAGCCTAAGTGAAAAGCCGAAACAGGAAGAGGGTGGACGTAGGCAATATATCCAAGCCAAAACCAAACAAAGGGAAGCACCAGACATAAAACACATATGTACAGAACGAGATCACAGACATGAAACTCATACGTACAGAACGAGATCGCCCCTCCCTTAACGATTTTTCCCCGAAGGGAAAAAGTGCTATAGCCAACCCCTAGGCTAACCTAACTGAGGCGATGCAAAGGAAGGAAGCCTAGGAGAGGGGTAAAGGCTAACTAATAACTCAAATAATGCATAATAAAACAAAAATTTTCTATAAGGTACATGTAGGAGGATAGGCAGGTCCAACACGACATGAATGTGAAGGGAAATGGCCGACCTTCAGTTAAATGAAGGTACCCAAAATAATTAACAAAATTCAAAAGCATCCGAGCACAAGGTCAAAACTTAAATGTACCAATGAAAATCATGTTCCCATAAGCTTAGAGAAGTGAGAGTCTAAAAAAAGGCAAAATAAAGCCAAAATAATAAGCGAATAGGCCCGAGGGGAACCACGTAGCCTAAACAGCAAGACAGCACTTGACCAGGAAGGGAACACAAAATAAACAAAATTATAAAAACAAAGTAAAAACCGTAACAGTACCAATGAAAATAAGATCCCCAAAGGCTAAGAGAAGTGCAGGACAAAATTAAGGCATAATGAGGCCATGATAATAAGCGAATGGGCCCGAGGGGTAGCTCGTAGCCTAAACGCTAAACATCACTTTCGTAATGAAGACATGATAAAAGCGAATGGGCCGAGGGGGTAGCTCAGTAGCCTAAACGCTAAACAGCACTTCCCGTAATGAAGCCATGATAAAAGCGAATGGGCCCAGTGGGGTAGCTCGTAGCCTAAACGCTAAACATCACTACCCGTAATGAAGCCATGATAAAAAGCGAATGGGCCCGAGGGGGTAGCTCGTAGCCTAAACACTAAACAGCACTTCTCGTAGTAAAGGGGTACAGAATAAACATAAAATTAATCAAACCCACTAAAGTTAGGAATCATTAATTGGGAAAATATCCCAAACAAAAAGGGATACTAATAAATAAAACAAAACAAACGTGCCGACCCAAGACCAAGAGAGGTCAAGAGACGCCGTGAGAGGAGATCGAGACGGGCGTTATAAATCCCTTTAATTATTAAACTAAAGGAAAATAAGGAGCCTCAATCGCCTAAAAAAAAAAAATAATAAAACACTGGTACTCAAGCTGTTGAAGAAGAACCTTGCGATAATGCCATAAAAATGCCAAAATAGAGCACAAAATAAGGACCACAACGAAATTATGTGTGAACGAAATTGCGTGCTAAAATGGAATGTGACTAGTGTTGCCTTGTGTACAGTCCGCGAGTGGTGCATGGGCTTGTATCGGCACCTCTCTCATTGGGACTTTTGACATTGGGAATCTTTATAGGGCAGGGTCCCGTGATTGTGACAATCTCACCCTTTACTATATACGACTCCATTTCTTGGAGCTCGCTCTGGGGGTAGTAACCCCAGCTTTACATTTAGCTTTTCTCTGGTATCTAGCAACGGAATTACCTAGAAATAAGTGCTGAATGGATTATTTCACCGGCTGACACGGGACCCCGATCCAGAAAAGCTAATATTGTAATGCTTACCTGAACACCTGAATTCGCCCTTAATCCCACTAGCCCGAACAGCTCTCAATTACCAATCCCACTACAGTAGTGGGAAATTTTAATGACCAGCGTTACCAACGCTGCACGTCAAATCTTGTCACTTGAGCTACCATAACAAACGGTTGGCAACGCTGGCACAGGTGTGTGCCGACACTCCTACCTTTGTCAACTGCTTTATTCAAGCTCAAAATTGATGTGGGGTTAAGGAGGGTGGGAATCATTCAGGTGTTCAGGTAAGTATTGTGGGAATCATTCAGGTAAGTATTACAATATTAGTTTTATTATGAAAACTTCATATTGCAATACACTCCCTAAGCACCTGAATTTGCCCGATTAACAACATTTAGAAGAGGAGGGATCAATCTTATTGCATGCCGCTTTTTACAACTGCAGAGATGGTAGCTCACCAATCTACTCTGCGTAGGATATCCGTATAGTCATACGCTCACCTTATCAATCACTGCTTTCGGTGAAGAGACATGTTGGAGAGCACTTGATCGTCAGTCAGGTCAGTACTGTCTCAGTCCGTTGACCTCCCATGTGGTTCTTCAGAACCTCTCATGTATGGAGGAGTACGATGAGCCTCCCATTTGGCTATTCAGAGCCTCTCGTGTATGGAGGGGAAAGAAGCAGAGTGCAGAGCTGCTGTCCCTCCGGGTAACCCATCTGGGTTGCAGATAAGGACCAACGACCAACAAGCGACGAAGTATCTCAGAGCCGACAAAAGAGCCTAACCTACCAGAGCACCCCCTTGGACTCTCATAGGGAGACTATCATAGACTAAGATACTTAGAACATACTAAAACTAAGTTCATGTGATTATACTATCACTGCTGCCTAAGATTCTAAGACTCTCCCCCCAATACTGACGAGAGCGACTTAACGAATCGGCCAGTACGTTGAGACTCTCCCATACGAACTGAGGAAAAAGAGACACTTTTCATTCTTTGCACCATCTCAGAACTCTCTGTGCTATAGTACTGAGTACTGTTGATCTTGTTACCCCCTGATTTCTTCAGATAAGCCACGATGGTTACGTTGTCGCAAAACAAAGCCACTACTCTGTTGCGCACTAGGACTCTGAAAAACACCTGAGGGCTTCTTCTACAGCCCTGAGTTCCTGACGATTTATTGACTCCTCTCGTTCCCGATCCCTCCAGAGGCCCGAAGCCTGGGTTTCCTCCAAGGTTGCTTCCCAACCTTGATCTGAGGCATCTACGTACAGATGAACGTCGGGAAGAGGGAGTCGATATAGACCTTCCGGGTGTCAGATGCACTTCTTCTGACCACCACAGAAGATCCAACAGGCAAGAATCGTTCCAAACTATAACTGCGTTCTTGTTGCGGAAGTCCCACCGATTCCTGAGACATACCTGAGGAGAACGCATCTGGAGACAAGACCCTGGAATTAAAAGAGAGAGAGAGAGAAAGAAGACATTCTCCCTAAGAGGGTTCTCCAAGCTGATACTGGCTGCTCCCTGTTGGACAGGAACACCTCTACCTGCTGAAGGACTGACTGGATCCTCTCCAGGGTTGGGAAAACCCTCAAAGGAAGAGAGAGAATCCTCATCCCTGAATAGGTCATATATTGTGTTGGAACTAGGCAACTCTTGGTAAGGTTTAGAGGAATTCCTAGTATCTTGTATAGATTCAATAAGAAGTCCCTCAGCTTTACTAGCTCCTCTAGAGAGGAAGCCAGGATCGGCCAATTGTCTAGATACCTCAACATTCTGTACCCTCAACGATGCATAATTGCTGACACCGGAGACATGGCCCTCGTAAACACCTGCGGCAATGTGGTCAGCCCGAAGGGGAGAACTTTGAACTGGAAGCTGCCGGCTAAAGACACGAACCTGAGGTACCTCCAAGAATCCTGATGAACGGGAATCTGGAAGGACGCATCCTTTAGATCAACCAAGACCCTCCAATCCCCCACTCCTGACCGACTGCAGCACCGACTGTAAAGTCTCCATACAAAACTTCACTGAAACCACTTGAAGATTGAGGCCCAAAAGGTCTATAATGGGCCTCCACGAACTTCCGGCTTTCGATGTGACAAGGATTCTGCTGTAAAACCCCAGAGAGTGAGGGGCTGGTTCTAACACACCTTTCTCCAACAAGGCCTAAATCTCCATCGCTAGAGCTAACCCCCTGATGGAAGACGGGGAATAACTCAGAAGGTTGACAGGGGAGGAGGACAGAGGAGGAAGGGAATGAACCTCTACTACCCAATCCTTCGGCCCCCAATCCTTCCAGGCTTGCCAGAAAGGAACGAGACAACCTCCCACCGGAAAAAATCCTGAGACATAGAAGGCCTAGAAGAAGACACCGACGCAGCTTTAACCACAAAAAGCACCATTCTGGGTGTTCTAGGGGGAGACTTGGAAGCTCTTCTCTTAGAAGGAGAAGACTTTTGAGCTCCTTTTGGGGAACGAGAACCCTGAGCTGCTACTCTGATCATTGCCTGCTGTGATTCTACAGCTGAGTTAGAGGCAACGAAGTTCGTCATACTGGCCATATCATCATCCTTGAACAAAGAATTAGCTAAGGCTAAAGGTGCTCTAAGCAATACCCTCTTATGAACATCCGGATAATGAGGGGAAGATGACCAAGATAGAAATCTCGTCTTTTCTTGCTCACAAACGTCGTAGACGAAGCCAGAGCATTCGCCTGGTGCGCCAGACCCATCGAGACAGAAGTTATTAGGCTGTCAGACAACCCGGGATCCAAAATGACATAACCGTCACTCTTTAAGAACCCCATTAAACCTGACAGTATCCAAAGAAAGTTCGAAAGAGCCTCAGTCTGATTGCACAACACATCCTCCAAAGCACCTGCTTCCTTTAGAGAAATCCCTACGAGCCGAGACGACGCTGGAGACCTAGACAGGATTGCCTCAACTGAGCTGATTAACAGCTCTCCTAGGGCTGGCCCGAAGGATTAGACTTATTTTACGTGGCTAAGAACCAATTGGTTACTTAGCAACAGGACCTACAGCTTATTGTGGAAACTGAACCACATTATAGCAAGAAATGAATTTCTATCACCAGAAATAAATTCCTCTAACTCTTCATCAGCTGGCCGGGGAATCAAATTCTGGCCCAGCGAGTTCCAGTCCGCAGCTCTACCGACTCACCCAACAAAGAGCTTTACTAGGTGAAGGAGTAGGAAAAACAGAGAAGGGGGAAACTAAAGTAGAAGATTCAGAAACAGTCAAAAGTGAGTTAGGAGCTAAAGCAGAAGGATTCTGCACCACCAGAACTGAAACATTGACTCAAAACTTTGAGCCAGACCGAAAAAGAAGCAATGAAGGTGAAACTTTTGCCAGAGCACAAAATCTACTCAAACCTGAAACCAGAACTCATCCAGGAGAACGACTCTGCACACTTAATATTTTCTCCTCACTATCTAACCCAGACCTATCCGTCTTTGTCACACCTAGATCCTGATCCTGACTAACATTATCAACATTAAATTTATCATCAATACTACAAGGGGGTTGGGGGGGGATCCTTCACTGTCTGCTCTGTGCCGAGGTGGCTGGCAGAACCTACCCACTCAGAGGCTTGCAGTTCTCCGTTACCCTCAGCACCTGTATGGGCTGGTTCTGGAACAGGCAGGGGAGCTGAAAAGGAAGAAGGATTAGACATCCTAACGCTACTACTATCCCTATCTGAGAATTGTTGAAAAAGACTAGCTACTAAATTTTTCATACTACTTGCAATCCTATCCTCTATCTGTTTGACTACCTCTGAACTTGTTAAATCCTTCAACTGATCTATAGCAAAAGCCTCAGACGCTTGAGGCAACAAAGAATCTGACCGTCATTTGTCACCCTTACTAGCAGACTTGCAATGACGAATGTACAGTAATCCGCCATCTCTTGTACAGTCCAATCGGAACATTCATCACAACAAGTCTGCACATCACACTTAACCTTCCTACATACCTGACAGATTGAATGTCTATCGTGTCTCATGGTACTCATCCGTCTCTTGCAAGAACAGGAGCAATTAGCGCTAGCATCCACAGTCGTAGGGGCAGTCGAAGTCAAGGGCTCGGTAGCAGAAGGTGAAAGAGAAGACTTGTCCATGATGACCAACTGAGACCAGGAACCGGCGAGTCCCAATCCAAAAAACATTCAACGTCGAAGATATCCAGAAAAAGCTCAGCAACCAAGCAGAAGTAAAAAATCCAGGAGAAAAAACTGGTAAATACAATCCAGGTCTTTACCAGAAATCCAAAATACAGAGAGAAGTCAGGCAATAGGATTAAACCTCGCACTGCAGAAGGAAACAACCTTCCAGCAGCACAAACAAAAAGCAATTGACGAAAGTAGGAGTGTCGGCACACATCTGTGTCAGCGTTGCCAACCGTTTGTTTGGTAGCTCAAGTGACAAGATTTTACCTGCAGCATTGGTAACGCTGGCTGTTAAAATTTCCCACTACTGGGATTAGTAATTGAGAGCTGTTCAGGCTAGTGGGATTAAGGGCAAATTCAGGTGTTCAGGGAGTATATTGCAATAGACGGTTTATACAATGACAAAGAAACATACACAGACTTACCTTAACTACCTAGAAGGTATAAATCAGCAGTTGCCTTTAAGAAAGCATGAAACCTTGCAGTGTGCTTTTTGAAATGTATTTTGAAGTAGGCTACCGACAGACTGTCCACAAATTTAGGGCAAAAACACTGTTTTCTTAACAGGCCATGATTTTGACAATTAATCTGCTGTAATTCCCGAAATAATAATAACTGAATTCTCGATAATTTACAAAACAATTCACACAAGTAACGGGCAAATTATTACAAGTTATATTATTAGTGGAGTGTGATGTAGAAGGCACTGTACCCACCATTGTACTACTATGAAAGATTGAGTAAATTAGGATATGGAACTATGGAAACCCAGCAGTGTGGGTGATAAGGCTTTTGATTGGTCAAGAGCAGTTGGAGGAAATCATGTCATTGAAACAAAGGGGCAAAGAAAATTCTAGAAGAGTGTCGATAGAAAGTAGAAAATTATTGGGAAGTGGTAGAAACATACCAACACATAATAGGTAGAAGTGAGGTAAGAAAAAACACAGTATTACAGCAGCCAGTTACAAATCAGACATACTGATATGAAAAACCTTAACATTCAGTTATAAATCGAAGTACAGTAACTTAATGTAACCTAGTAGGCAGTGTTACTTAGTGACCCCCCCCACTGAAGAAAGTCTATTAAATGATAGTATACTAACCTAACCTAACCTAGTAGGCCGTGTTACCTAGCTGGGGGGCTCCACCTGCCCGGACACCCCAGTGAAGGAAACCTATTATAAAAGGAACTGCATGAAAAACTATCTGTAATGGAAATAATGAAGAAAGACAGATCATCAGGAAATACATATGACAATATAGGTAAGAACAGAACAAATTTTGTAACAGTATAACATGGAGTATAATATAAGGGGAAATGTCATCAATTGGGAACCAAATAATGCACCTAAGAAGAAACTTTATGACTGACGAAAGTGGAGTAAATGATTGCCATACAAAGAGACGGACGAAAAAACTGGAAAAAGAAAGGGATAACACGTAAACATCATGTATGAATCTGCCCCACTCCTTCAACATACCATCACTGAGAGAAAAATCTCTATCCCTCCTTATCCCCACATTTCCTCAAACTCCCTCTTGCCTTTAGTCACATTCTAAAGAGGTCTTTCCTCAATTTGCAGTACCATATTGTAGCATATATAAAGTAAATGTCATCAATTGGAAACAAAATAATGGACATAATCAGTATCTATTATGATTGACGAACAAGAAATAAAAGTTTGCAGGAAAAAAAGACTGTTATAAACAGTTGAAATAGACAGGTTTAAATTGTAAACAGTGTATGAATCCCCCCCTACAATTCCTCAACCGTCCAACACTGTGAGAGAGATCTCAATCCCTCCATATCGCCACTATTCCTAGAGAGAGATCTCAATCCATCCATATCCCCCACAATTCCTGGAGAGAGATCTCAATCTCTCAATATCCAAACTTTTCCTAGCGAGAGATCTCAATCCCTCCATATCCCCACTATTCCTATAGAGAGATCTCAACCCCTCCATATCCCCACTATTCCTAGAGAGAGATCTCAATCTCTACATATCCCAACTTTTCCTAGCGAGATATCTCAATCTCTCCATATCCCAACTTTTCCTAGAAAGAGATCTCAATCTTCTCCATATCCCAACTTTTCCTAGAGAGAGATCTTAATCCCTCCATATCCCCACTTTTCCTTGAGAGAGATCTCAATCTTCTCCACATACCAACTTTTCCTACAGAGATCTCAATCCCTCCATATCCCCACTTTTCCTACAGAGAGATCTCAATCCCTCCATATCCCCACTTTTCCTAGAGAGAGATCTCAATCCCTCCATATCCTCACTTTTCCTAAAGAGAGATCTCAATCCCTCCATATCCCCACTTTTCCTAGAGAGAGATCTCAATCCCTCCATATCCTCACTTTTCCTACAGTGAGATCTCAATCCCTCCATATCCCCACTTTTCCTACAGTGAGATCTCAATCCCTCCATATCCTCACTTTTCCTAAAGAGAGATCTAAATCCCTCCATATCCCCACTTTTCCTACAGTGAGATCTCAATCCCTCCATATCCTCACTTTTCCTAAAGAGAGATCTCAATCCCTCCATATCCCAACTTTTCCTAGAGAGAGATCTCAATCCCTCCATATCCCCACTTTTTCCAGAGAGAGATCTCAATCTCTCCATATCCCCACTTTTCCTAGAGAGAGATCTCAATCCCTCCATATCCCCACTTTTCCTACAGTGAGATCTCAATCCCTCCATATCCTCACTTTTCCTAAAGAGAGATCTCAATCCCTCCATATCCCCACTTTTCCTAGAGAGAGATCTCAATCCCTCCATATCCTCACTTTTCCTAAAGAGAGATCTCAATCCCTCCATATCCCCACTTTTCCTAGAGAGAGATCTCCAATCCCCCTCCATATCCATATCCACTTTTCCTAAAGAGAGATCTCAATCCCTCCATATCCTCACTTTTCCTACAGTGAGATCTCAATCCCCTCCATATCCCCCTTGTGAGAGATCTTTTCCTAGAGAGAGATCTCAATCCCTCCATATCCTCACTTTTCCTAAAGAGAGATCTCAATCCTCCATATCCCAACACTTTTTCCTAGAGAGAGATCTCAATCCCTCCATATCCCTCCATATCCTCACTTTTCCTACAGTGAGATCTCAATCTCCATAACTTTTCCTAAGAGAGATCTCAATCCCTCCATATCCTCACTTTTCCTAAAGAGAGATCTCAATCCCTCCATATCCCTTTTCCTAAAGAGAGATCTCAATCCCTCCATATCCCCACTTTTCCTACAGTGAGATCTCAATCCCTCCATATCCTCACTTTTCCTAAAGAGATTCCCTCCCTAAAGAGAGATCTCAAATCCCTCCATATCCTCAATCCCTCCATATCCTCACTTTTCCTAGAGAGAGATCTCAATCCCTCCATATCCTCACTTTTCCTACAGTGAGATCTCAATCCCTCCATATCCTCACTTTTCCTAAAGAGAGATCTCAATCCCTCCATATCCTCACTTTTCCTACAGTGAGATCTCAATCCCTCCATATCCTCACTTTTCCTAAAGAGAGATCTCAATCCCTCCATATCCTCACTTTTCCTAAAGAGAGATCTCAATCCCTCCATATCCTCACTTTTCCTAAAGAGAGATCTCAATCCCTTTTTTCCTAAAGAGAGATCTCAATCCCTCCATATCCCCACTTTTCCTAGAGAGAGATCTCAATCCCTCCATATCCCCACTTTTCCTACAGTGAGATCTCAATCCCTCCATATCCTCACTTTTCCTAGAGAGATCTCAATCCCTCCATATCCCCACTTTTTCCTAGAGAGAGATCTCAATCCCTCCATATCCTCACTTTTCCTAAAGAGAGATCTCAATCCCTCCATATCCCCACTTTTCCTAGAGAGAGATCTCAATTCCTCCATATCCTCACTTTTCCTAAAGTGAGATCTCAATCCCTCCATATACTTTTCTCATCTCAATCCCTCCATTTCACTTTTCCTAAAGTGAGATCTCAATCCCTCCATATCCCCACTTTTCCTAGAGAGAGATCTCAATCCCTCCATATCCTCACTTTTCCTAAAGAGAGATCTCAATCCCTCCATATCCCCTTTTTCCTTTTCCTAGAGATCTCAATCCCTCCATAACTTTTCTAGAGAGAGATCCAATCCCTCCATATCCTCACTTTTCCTACAGTGAGATCTCAATCCCTCCATATCCTCACTTTTCCTAAAGAGAGATCTCAATCCCTCCATATCCCCACTTTTCCTAGAGAGAGATCTCAATCCCTCCATATCCTCACTTTTCCTAAAGAGAGATCTCAATCCCTCCATATCCCCACTTTTCCTAGAGAGAGATCTCAATCCCTCCATATCCTCACTTTTCCTAAAGAGAGATCTCAATCCCTCCATATTCTCACTTTTCCTACAGTGAGATCTCAATCTCTCCCTTATCCCCCCTCACTTTTCCTAAGAGAGAGATCTCAATCCCTCCATATCCTCACTTTTCCTAAAGAGAGATCTCAATCCCTCCATATCCCCACTTTTCCTAGAGAGAGATCTCAATCCCTCCATATCCTCACTTTTCCTAAAGAGAGATCTCAATCCCTCCATATTCTCACTTTTCCTACAGTGAGATCTCAATCCCTCCATATCCTCACTTTTCCAAAGAGAGATCTCAATCACTCCATATCCCCACTTTTCCTAAAGAGAGATCTCAATCCCTCCATATCCCCACTTTTCCTAGAGAGAGATCTCAATCCCTCCTTATCCCCACTTTTCCTCAAACCCCACTTGGCCTTCAGTAAGCAAGCTCAAGAGGGTTAAAATTCCTAAATTTGAAGTTCATATTGTAACATGATTGGCTGGATATGGCCTGTATCTATAAGACTGCGTCACGTGTTACTTACCCGGGGCTCTGCCCCCCAGAGCCCCCAGTGAAGGAAACTCCACTTTATACCTAAAGTTCCCTTAGTCTGTAGCAAATAGAGGCTATAATCAGTTCTGTGGTTAATTACAGTCGAGCGACAAAAAATAACAGCAAATTCTTGAAAAGCCGCCAAAATATGATAGAAAAGTCAATTTCCAAGGTAATATCTGCCATGGAGCTAACAGCCTATGCAGGTTAGTTTTACCAGCGTACATTTCGAAGGCAATGCCCAATGCGGAGCAACCTCATAGTTCTACCTTGGGTTTAATGAGGCAAATGAAAAAAAAGAGGCTTTGGCCTAGGCCTATGCTCAGCAAACTGGATTAAATGAGACAAATGTAAAAGAGAAAACACCAATACATCAAGAACTAGGCCTAGGCCAATGTGAAAAACTATGCTTCACGTTCACACTGTCCTACGGATTTAAAAGTAATATTTAATGATGAAAACTAACCTATAGAAACTGACTAAAAGCCACAAAGCACGACAGTGAAATTAATTAGGCTAAGCTTTCCAAGGGACCACCTCCCTAACTCCTCGTGGGTGGTAGCCTACAACTTTTTTTGTTATTCTGAGGAGTAAAGCTTCATGAATTTCACCACTGTCGTGCTTTGTGGGTTTTACTCAATCTTATACCCTCGAAAATGTGTATTTTGCAGTAAAACTTACGTCTATTTGAACGCGAACCTTTTGCTAGCGTAGTAATGGTAGTAGTAGTAGTAGGTGGGATTTGCCCTTGAAACGGCTCCCTTACTCATTTTCTTCCTCCTTTGTTTGTGTTTGTTTAAGTTTTACGCCTCTGTGAAGACATAATTCTTTTATAAATTTTTTTCTTATTTTCAGTTTCTCCCTTCACCAGATCTGTAAATAAAAGTGTATTAGCTATCAGTTCCTCTTTATTTTCCTGATATGGCTGCTGCACAAAACTATATCTATTTCTAGTCTCACTATATGCAGGGCAGTAGAGTAAGAAATGGTCTAAGATTTAATTTTTTTTCATAACAGCACAAACATTTTGTATCTCCATTTTAGCCTGTTCCTATAATTTAATTCTAGTGTGCCTAGTCTAACCCTACCAGTCAGCATTGTTTTTTCAGTGTTATCATACCAGATTTCTTCTCTTATGTTTTCTTTATATTTTCTGTGGATTGTTAATGTTGCCTTGTCATTCATTTCTCTCTGCCATTATTTTTTGTCCCAGTTATTTATTATTTCTTGTAGCTGCTTACCTTTAAGCGATTCAGCTTTACTTTACTCAAGTTTATGTTTAATTCTTTCATATACTCTTTTACTTGCAGAATGCATTTGGTTTTCTTGTTTTCGTATTGATCTATGGTTACCTCGCATAGAAGACTGCTTCCACCACTCTCAAGTGTATGTTTCAGATAGAATAGTATATTCTTCATATCTCTTGAGCAGCAGGATCTTAACGCACAACTTGCTGTGTAACTTGATGCTTTCAGAATAATATTGTTCTATATACTTGATTGTCTACTTTTTGTAGTTCATTTATGGTTTTCTTGTTGAGTTTCGTGACTTCCATGGCATACATGAAGGATGGCATTGCTGATCCTTTCCAATACAGTTTTCCTATTTTCACCCTGCTACAGCTTTTACTGAGGACTGCATTAGCCATATTTGCCATCTGCTTTGCTTTACTTTGGGTCCTTTTTATCTGTTCTCTGAAGCTTTTATCTTTCATGTTGCTGATCGTTACACCTAGGTATCTTATCTGCTTAACTATTTTTATTCCTTCTATGTGCTGCATATTTTTCCACATCGTCAATACTATACCAATCGTTGGATATATTAATATATTGCTTTTGTCTTTGTTTATATTTATGCCACCCTAGCTTGCTATTTCCATAAGGGTTTGTATTGCTTTCGTTATTTCTTCAAGGGCGTGTCCTAGGATTAATTAATCGTCTGCATATAATGGTGCCACTATCCTTATAACTTCATTTCCGAAACCTTTTGTTGTACTTTATAATTTTTCGATTACCAAGTAAGTTATTAGCAGGAAGAATATGATTGTGCCATGCGCCCCTGCCTTATTCCATTTGTTACATTTAGTTCTTTTTGTTCTACATTGTTCATGCATAGACTTGCTATGTCATTTGTATATGTCTTTGCTACTGCATGTAGCCTATATTTCATCATGACCTCTATGAACTTTTTTCTGTTAACTGAGTCAAATGTTTTTTGGAAGTCTATTGATACTACAAATAACGGGTCTTTTCTTCTGTACGTTTCTACCGTATGCAATATTCTAGGCTATACAAATTATCAATTCCTCTTCTTTGTGTTGTAAAGCCTGTTCGCAGTTCATGTGTTTTCCCTATATTTTTAATGTGCTTTTCTATTTTGGTTTTCAGGATCCCCATGAAAATTTTATGACACATTAGTTAATGCAATTGGCCTAAGATCTTTGAATGTGGGTGTAAGTGTTGTTTTTTACTTAAACCAGCTGTTCTGTGTTTCCTTCCTTTCAGTATGTTATTTAAACATTCTGCCAATTATCTTTAAAGCTTGGTGCTTTGTAAGAACAGTTTGAACAGAACTGGTTTCATCCCGTCTGGCCCGGGTGTTTTATTTGATTTCACTTTCTCGAGGTGGTGTTTTATCATCTTCAGTTATAATGGCTTCTTCCATGGGTTTAATTTCTGTCATTGTTAGGTCGTACACTCCAGCCATAAGATAGTCCTAATAGTAGCACTACTAGTAGTAGACGAGACTGAAATTGAAACGGCTCCCTTACTTGTTCTATTTCTCCTTTGTACTTGTTTCAGTATATTTTCTCTGTAGTACCAGATACTCTGGATAAATCCCGTCCTATTTTCAGTTTATTATTTCGACAGATCTGCGAATAGTAGGCTATGTTGTTAGCTGTTAATTTCTCTGTATTCTTGATATGGCTGCGACATGAAACGATATCTATTCCCAATGTTACTATATGATGGGCAGTTGAGTAAGAAATTTTCTAAGTTTTCAATTAATTATCTCTTCAAAACATACATTTTGTATTTTCCTCTTTAAACCTATTCCTATTGTTTAGTTCTATGTGCCTAATCTAGCCTTGGTGAGTTGTTCAGTGTTATCATACCAAGTTTCTTATCCTATTTTTTTCCTTAATCTTTTGTCCCAATCACTTGTCATTCCTTTTAACTGCTTACTCTTAAATGATTCAACTTTGATTACGATTAACTTTTAACTTTCAGGTACTCTATTAGCAGAATCCACGGTGTTTTCTCATTTTAATATTAATTCGATTTATGAATGTTTTGTCTAATGACCTGGCACTACTCTCAAGTGTATGCTTCAAGTAGAATTCTTTATTTTTCACATCACATAAGTGTCAGGTAGATGCCCCTATTTCAGATCTTGTGAACTTCCTGTAAACCCTTGGTTCCTTCAGTATTGTCCTGTAGTGGTAATATTAATAGTAGCAGTCGAAATTTAATTTTGAAACGGCTCCCATGCTCGTTCTATTTCGCCTTTGGTTATGATTGGTGAAGCATATTTTCTGTGAGGTACCATAAGTTTTTGATAAATTCTTTCATATTTTTAATTTTCTTTTTAGACATTACATATAGCAAGAGTGTTGGCTATTATTTCTTTTTTATCTTCCTAATTCGAATACTGCATGATTCTATGTAATCTCTTAATAATTTTGTGTTCTGGGAAACAAAGTAGGAAATTCTTGAGGTTTTCAATTACTTCACAACATAAACATTGAGTATCTTCCCACTTTAATCTTCTCCTGTCACGTATTTCTAGTATCTGTAATCTGGCCCTACTGATCGGCATAATTTTTTTTATGTGCTATTGTACAAAGTTTCCTCTCATGTTTTCCCTAAAGGGTCTATAGACTTTCCATGTTGATTTTTTGTTTATATTTCTTTCCCGTGCTTTTCTGTCCCTGTGAGGTTTAAGGAGACAGGTCTGGGTACGATTGATTTGTTGCTCGGAAACCAGGTATACATTGAGGAATGCGGACGGAAAGGAAGTGACCGACCTGCGGATTCCCATTTCACGCATTTGGACAAGAATTTGCGTTTGTTAGATGACATATAAATGAGAATAATTTACGTTACAATAAACGTACAAAGTAGCATACATCAGCGGACAATAATGTGTATGGAGAGATACATAAAAAATATGAAATAATAACGGGTAATATAAATGGCGTGATTAATGCAGAAATGAAGAGGCGTTTGACGCCTTTACAAGCACTCCCCCGGCCTAAGACAATGATTATGGAGATAATTATTGGATGACATGAACATTAATCACGGAGGCGCTGGGGGAGCAGGAGGCGACCCCTTCTCTTCGAGAACTGTGGGCGGGGGGAAACGTCAACTGCTGGATCTGCCGCAGCGCGGCCTCTGGGGCACCCACGGCCCCTCGTTGGGGGGGCCACGGGTATGTCTGCGGGCGCGTTTTGAGGGGGGGACCCTGGGACGTCTGCCTGCCTTCTCCCGGAGTTCGCTGTCCAAAAGGAATGCTGGTTTTAGCCTGTCAATGGAAACCCAATTCTCCTGGCCGTGGACATTGATGAGATATGACCTGGGGGTCCTGTCGGTAACTCGGTAAGGGACCCCTATAGGGCCTGGTCAAGGGCGGCCGACGGGCATCTATCCTGATGAAGACGTAGGTGCAGGAATCCAGGCCGGCCAAGCTGTAGGTGCTGGTTCTGTCCGTGAAGGTCTTATGGCAGGGCGCGAACTTCTGTGCTAGTTCCCTCAACCTCGGGAGGAGGGTGTCTGTGCCATCGGCTGACGGAGGGAAGAATTCCCCAAGAACAGCTAGTGTTTCTCCGTAGACTTTTTCTGCGGCAGATACGTCACCATCTGCCCTTAGTACGGTGCGGAGACCCAGCAGGACCCAGGGGAGTTGGACCCTCCAGTTTTTGTTGGTGCAACGTGCCATTAGAGCTGCCTTCAGTGAGCAGTGTGCCCTCTCTACCATGCTGTTTGCTGCGAGGTTGTAAGCCATTGTGCTGTGAAGTGTCATACCCATCAGGCATGCCAGGAAGAAGTATACTTTAGTTTAACCAGACCACTGAGCTGATTAACAGCTCTCCTAGGGCTGGCCCATAGGATTAGACTTATTTCATGTGGCTAAGAACCAACTGGGGAGACCCAGAGTTCTGACAGGAATGCTAAGCCCCTGCCTGCAGTAATGCTGTCTGGGACCCCGAAGTGGCTGATCCAACTGGAGAGGAGGGCCTTTGCGCAGGATGCTGTTGATGCCTCTTCCACAGGTGTTGCCTCCAGCCAGTGAGCAGAGCGGTCTATTATCGTCAGGAAGTACCTGACGCCCCCAGACTGCGGTAGAGGCCTGACAACGCTGACATGGTTGAGGGAAATCACCAATGCCTGATTCTGTGTGCCTTGTGACATTGATGGTTTGGCACGGGATACAGCTCCTCGCCCACTGGCGGGCGTCCTTCCTGATGCCGTGCCACACGAACATTTCTGTCATCAGGCGCGCCATTGTACACCCTGATGGATGGGAGAGGCCATGAATGATGTCGAACGTGTGCTTCCTCCTCAAGGTGGGGACCAGGGGGCAGGGGCGGCTAGTGCTAGTGTCTCAGAGAAGTTTTGAGCCTGAACCACCCATGGGCACATCGTCCCACTTCAGTGCAGTCAGTGCCATCCAGCAGGTATTTGAAGTGCTGCACAGCCTGGTAGATTGCAAGCAGCTCTCTGTCGAAGGAGCTGTAGCGGGTCTCTGCCGGCGACAAATTGCAACTGAAAAAGGCTAGAGGCCGGTGGGTGCCATCGACTACTTGCTCGAGCACTGCTCCGCAGGTGATGTTGCTGGCGTCGGTGGTGAGTCTCAGGGAAGCAGTGGCGTTATGATGCGTTAAGGTAGTGGCACTTGCGAGGGCTGTCTTTGTCTCCTCAAATGCCTGCTGTTGCAGAGCGCCCCATGTCAGTGTTTTTGGCTTGCCCTTCAGGACTCCGGTCAGGGGATACATGATGCAGGCGATACCTGGGATGAATTGGCGATAGTAGTTTACCATGCCGAGGAACTCTTAAAGGACCTTGATTGTCTGCAGTGTCGGGAACTTTTTCATTGCTTTCACCTTGGGGGCCATGGGGCATACTCCTGCTGGGGAGATCTCGTGTCCGAGGAAGTCTATTTTTTCCGCCCCGAATGTGCATTTGTCGAACCTGACGACTAATCCGTTCTCCTGCAGGCACTTCAGGACAGTGTGGACATGGCGAAGGTGTTCCTCTGGTGACCTGGAGAAGATAAGGATGTCGCCTATGTAACAAACGCAGAAGGGCAGGTCCCCCAGGATGGTGTCCATCAGGAGCTGGAATGTGACCCCCACGTTCCTGAGGCTGAAGGTGGAGTAGGAGAAGGTGTACGTCCCGAACGGCGTGATGGTGGCTGTCTTCGGGACGTTGTCAGGAGGCACAGGAACCTGAAAGTATGATTTTAGCAAGTCCATCTTCGTGAAGACCTTGGCCCCGTGAAGGGCGCTTGTTAGGTCTTGCATGTTTGGCAGTGGGTAGTGGTCTGGCTTGATGACTAAGTTCAGGCAACGGTAGTCTCCGCAGGGCCTCCAGGAACCATCCTACTTCTTTACCATATGCAGGGGAGACGCCCACAGGCTCGATGCTTTGGTACAGACACCCATCTGTTCCATTTTGGCGAAGGCCCGTTTGGCATCTTGTAGTTTTTGGGGGGGCAGGCGTCGGAACTTGGCATGAGTTGGGGGGCCTGTTGTAGTGATGTGGTGGTAGATGCTTGCTTGGCCCCGGCACCTGGCGGAGCTCTGGTTTAAAAACCTCCGGGAACTCCTGGAGGAGGGTGGTGTAATTGTTCAAGGCTGTGAAGCAGATGGTGGGCATCCTCGGTCCGGCGGAGAGTGGTCAGGAGTGGCAGGTTCTGGTGTCAAGGAGGCGTTGCCTGCCGACATCGACCAGGAGTCTGTGGTGTCCAAGGAAATCAGCGTCCAGGAGGGGGAACTTGACCTCTGTGATGACGAAAGGCCAGTGATACCTGCGGCCCAAGATGGAGATTGTGCGGATCGTTGTTCCACAGCAGCAGATGGGGGTTCCGTTCACGGCTACCAGGGAGGTTGTGGAGTCAACTGTCCAGGCATGGTCCTCCTCCGACGGCGGGAACACCGACTGCATAGCACCTGTGTCAACCAGCAGGCACCGCTTTGATATATCGTCTCTGATGAAGAAACCTGCTGGTCGTGAGTCATTGTATTTTGTGGCCACTGCCGCAAAATACAATGTAAAGGAACAGGGGGTTCTGCAGTTCCTGGCGCTGGGGCCAAATCTTCTGTGGAAATAGCACCACGCCGGGTTTGTCCACGCCCTCTGCTCCCTTGAAGGTGCTCTCCTCC
Source organism: Macrobrachium rosenbergii (assembly GCF_040412425.1). Lineage (NCBI taxonomy): Eukaryota > Metazoa > Arthropoda > Malacostraca > Decapoda > Palaemonidae > Macrobrachium > Macrobrachium rosenbergii. The sequence continues at coordinate 10,661,077 of NC_089763.1, read as the reverse complement.
CATAGATCACATTTGTGTTCTGTAGGTTGTCGTCCTCTGACGTCAGGCTACAGGCTGCAAGGGTGGCGGCGCGCTTGGAGGTCTTAGTAGCGTCGTGGATTTTCTGGGCAACGTCGACCAGCTCGTCCATGGGAAGGGCGTCTGCGTCAGTAATTTGGCCCCTCACCTCCTGCAGAAGGCGCTGCAGGAATATTGCTCTTGTCAGGCTGATTTCCTTCCTGTGTCCATTTGTGTTGACGCTCGGCAGTGTTACTAGACCCTGCAGTTCGTCCTAGGTATCCCTGGGTGATGTTTCCCCCAGGGGCTAGGTCAATAAGTCTAGGCCTCTAGGGCATGCTGCGCTCTCTCAGGGACGGGCATGGAATACGTTTGTATCAGCTTGTCTCGCAAGGCTGTGTACGTGACCTTGTCTGGCTGTGAGTCAAGTCATGGGGTGATCTTGTTGAAGACCTCTTCAGGTAGCATCGTCATGGTAACGTCTACCTTGGCCTTCTTATCTGTGATGTGCGCCACGCGGAAGTGAGCATTGCGCACGGAAACCAAGATGCTGTGTTCTGGCGCGAAAACGGGGGGAGCTTTAACGCATGTGGCTTTGTGGGTGAGAGGGGCACGCAGACGATTTCCGTGTTTTCGGATTGCGAATGTAGTTCAGGCTCTGCCATCTTTACTTTCACACACCAAAACGCGGGTACGTGCCTTATTTAGTCCGCTAATGTTAGAATTCGAGTGGTCGATGTGAGTCGTGAATGGCGAGGGCCAAACTGTTTGAAATGCTAAAACGTACCCTTGTGGGGACGCCATTAATGGCATGGGGTTCCTCTGAGGAAGGAGCTTTCGGAGGCCTAGACTGTGTCGCTGTTTTGAGTCCGTTAAAGGCTCTCTGAAGGTAAATGCGGCCGTATTTAGTCCGTTAATGGCGGGGCCAAAATCGCATGGTTACCTGTCGCTCCTTAGGTCACCAGTTGTGAGGTTCAGGAAGACAGATCTGGGTATGACTGATTTATTTCTCGGAAACCAGGTATACATTGAGGAATGCGGGCGGAAAGGAAGTGACTGACCTACAGATTCCCATGTCATGCACTTGGACAAGAATTTGCGTTTGTTAGATGACATATAAATGAGAATAATTTGCGTTACAATAAACGTACAAAGTAGCTACATACATCGGCGGAAAGGCCAGACAATAATGCGTATGGAGAGATACATAAAAAATATGAAATAATAACGGGTAATATACACGGCGTGATTAATGTAGAAATGAAGAGGCGTTTGACACCTTTACATCCCAAGCTCTTATAATTTCTTTTACTGTAATTTTGATTAAATTTAAATAAATCTAACTCCTTTGTATATGGTTTAATTCGCAATATCCAGGATGTTCTCTGGTTTTCATACCGGTTCCCACCCCTCTTAAGGGTATGCTTGAGACAGAGTAGCCTTATTATTCACATCCCTCGAATGGAAGAAAGAAGCCCTATTTCGGATTTCAGTGCGTAACTTCCCGTGTACCATGGTGCCTTCAGTACCCTGTTACCCAGTAAACTTGATGAGCCATTTCTTGCAATTCAAACACAGTACCTGTAGTAATAGTAGTTTCAGAGTTAGGCAGTAGAAGAAGAGTAATTAGTTTAAGGCCGATAGGTGAAGGAAGTAATTATAGTAACATGCATGGGCTAGTAGGTTTCGGAAAGTACAGTAGTTTGCCACCTTCATAGTAAGATGCCTACAGGAAAAGAGGGTAGAGGGAAACCAGGAGCTTTATTGTGCATTTATAGACCTGGAGAAAGCATATGATAGAATCCCTTGAGAAGTGATGTTTTGGTGCTTGAGGAAGAGGAAAGCCCCAGAAAAGTTGGTTAGGCTGGTCGAGATGATGTATCAAAGAACGAGCTCAAAAGTAATAACAGCAGTTGGGGAAGCAGAAAACTTTGAAGTTAGTGTGTTGGATTACACCAGGGGTCAACATTAAGCCCATTTTTGTTTGTGCTGGTCATGGATGTGTCCACCAAGACATACCTCGAATATATAGAAAGTAAGCTAAGCCAAAAAGACAGAAAAGGAGATTTAACCCAGCAGGAGGAAAGAATTGGTGAAGTGAAAGCAAACACCCTAGAGAACACAGTGAAGAGAAGGTTAATGCAAGGAAAGCAAGATGAGATAGAGCCAGTATGGGTCACCAAAGAAATAAAGAAAGAAATAAGCCAAAGTAGAATATTTACCAAGTTAAAAAGGAAAGCTATAAGTACAGACGAAAAGGGATACTATGAAGAAGCATATTATAAACAGAAACAGAAAGTACAAATGCTAATAAAGAAAGCATATGAAGAATATGAAGGAAAAGGTTAGAAAAGAGATAAGGAATGACAGAAACAGACATAGGAAAATCTGGGGATACATAGATAGGCTGAGAGGTAAGATCACCTCAGAAAAAGTGGATCAGGATACATGATGAGAATAAGAAATAGATTAAGGAAGAAACTTTAACAAAAGATCTTGTAAAATTCTGGAAGACAGTGTATCAAAAGGAAGAAACAGAAAATAAAAGACATATGGAACGAGAGCAAGAGAGAACAGTATAAATGTGATATGGAGAAGATAAGGCAAAGACCAATGGGGAGGAGGACAGCATATGTTATTCCATACCTCATTATATGAGCACATGGATGCAGTATTCGACCTAACAGTGACAGAAATCAAGCCCAAGGAAGAGATAGATATAACTGAAGAAGATGTGAAAAACCAGCTAGAGAAAATAAAAACTAATAAAGCACCAGGGCCAGATGGAATGAAACCGGTTTTATTCAAACTTTTCAAGATCTGGAATATGGTCCTCTTCCTGCTACTCAAGGGATATGGAGAATAAACTTTTCTATCTGAAACATATACTTGACCATAGACCAATATGAACATAAGAAAACCCCTTGGATTCTGAAAATAAGTGTGTCTCTGAGAGAGTTAAACATAAACTTAAGTAAAAGTGAGTCAATTAAGGATAAGCAATTAAAAAAAATTATAAGCAACTGTGACAAAAAAGCATGGCTTAGAGAAATGAATGGCGACAACCTTAAAAATCTATAGAAAATATAAGGAAAACACAAATGAAACCTGGTATGACAACACTGAAAAAACAATGCTGATCAAGAGGGCTGGATTAGGCACACTAGAATTAAATGATAGGAAGAGGTTAACAGTGGGAGATGCAAAATGTTTGTGCTATGAAGAAATAACTGAAAACTTAGAACATTTCTTACTATACTGACCAGCATATAGTGTCAATAGAAATAGGTACAGATTCGTGCAGCAGCCACATCAAGAAAACAAAGAGGCATTGACAGGTACCATCCTTACTATTTGCTGATCTAACGAAAGAAGACATTGAAAAAAGAAAGCTATTTATAAAAGATTTATGGTATTACAAGACAATAAACTTAAGCAAACACAAAGGAGGAATCACACGCGCAAAGGAGCCATTTTAAAGACAAATTCCACCTACTGCTACTACTACTACTACCACATTACAGTACTACTAACACTACTAGTAGTAGTAGTAGTAATGGCAATATGTTGTAACGGTTATGTTCAAGTTTGATTTCCTTATGGCTCCTTGTAATTTTGACAAACTCTTCTGCCTTAAACTTCTCCACAAAATTTGGTTAACTGGAATTCATAATGAACAAAGGCTGCTATCTTTATAACAAGATTATTTTTTCTTATTTTTCATTGCCATTTTTCACCCTTTGTATGATTGCTGCATAACATGTTTCATTGCTTCCATGTTATGTTAACGATAATTCATTATTCAGAACATATTAATTTCTCTGTGCCCAATAGATTTTAGTTATCAGTGTCATAAAAGGTTAAAACTACTGTTTATGGTACTGATTTATTTTATGAACATGTCTGACAGTTTATTGTGCAGGTAAACAATAAATGTTGTGTTTCTTTGCAGTGTTTGATATCAGTATGTATGCTTTCCATTTTCTGTATTACGTTGTTAACTTTGTTGATACAGTATGTTTTTATGTAATGTATTTTCACAAACACCAAGAGGTTTACAGATATTAATTAAATATGAGGACAAGTAATGGGTTTTGAGCATAAATTTAAGCATGTATATTTACTTCCTGTCTTTGTTCACGTGCAACAAGGTGTTGGGCTTCCACCACCAGAGAGCTAGTTTGTTTATAGTACAGGTATCAACAAGAACGCATTGTTGTATGATCCCAGGTCTAACTGCAAAGGCCATGCCTCTAAAACTATTAAGAATTCTGTAATCCTGAATGCAAAGTATATTCCTCTTTCTACTTAATCAATAAGCCAAACCAACTGGCTTGTACTTCACATGATATTTTTACGTTTAAACTATTTTGAAATGATTGGATTTTTGCTCCTCCCTTCTGTGGGTCAAGTGTTAGTTTACAATGTAACTAATGTTGGTTCTAACCTCATTTATATTAGCATGTACATGTGTAACTATACACAATAGTTATCATGTTTTACTATTAGTGAAAACATCTCATTTTCATGATGAAGTTAAGTTTCATATATAGTTACCAAGTAATTACATAGCTATAGGTTTTCAGCCACGACAGCCTAAAAATTCAAAAATAGAGGTAGCGCTTCTATTGTTTTGTGTAGAATCTGTAGATGACGAGAACCTGCCCACTTTTGGGGACCAAGAGGAACAACTTAGCAGAGAGCTCCAGTTCGTTTGTGCCCTGATGTCCATACAAGGGGAGGAAGGAGGGCGCTGACTCTGTAATTACTTAGTAAGTATACAGTAATAGCCCTAACTTGTGCGATTCGAGTTGCGCGAATTCAGACACACAAACTTTCCATTGGAACCTAAGTAATTGTCATACACGAGTTTTTCACAGACACACAAACATTTGCGAATAATAAGAAACCCCGCAAAGGTGTTTATGTTTAATTTTTTATAAGTTTTCAAGCTTTTATTTGTAAATTGAATAACATTAATTAATAAAAGTAATAATTTCTCTCTCTCTCTTTTACTGAGATCAGAGAATTTTTATGGTACATGTATATGTTTATTTGTTTCATATAATAAATAAATTATTTACTTAATAATAAGTACTAATTTTCAAATACCAATACTGTAATAATAATAATAATAATAATAATAATAATAATAATAATAATAATATAACTGTAATTATAAAATTTGTATGTGATATGTAGTTTAAACAAACAAATTCTTTCCCTCATCTTTTGATAAGCAGCTTGAACGCAAAGCTGTTAGACATGTCACTTGAACATGACAAGAAAGGGGTGTTGCTGATTAGGGGTCAAAGATTTCTTACATAAATCTCTCTCTCTCTCTGTCCGTAATAATTCATAAAAAATTTCACTCTCTTAACTAAGGACAACTGTTATCTCTCTCTCTCTCTCTCATTCATAGTTAGCGCAACCAACGTATTACTGTTTATCTGTGTCTTTACCTGTACAGTAAATCATTTTAAATTGGTTTAATTTTACCTGTACCGTCTATAAACTGTAAATGTGCCGTTCTAAAACATAGAGACATACAGCATTTCAGAACAAAGAGAAAGGGACAGAACAAAGAAGTTTTTAAAAACAAGGTTGAGAAGACTTCTGAAAATAGATTGGTGGAATGGGTGGAGAGAGAAATAGTATACTAAACTTCACACTCTCCTATATTCTTATGTCAACCATTTATTTCTTTTTTTAAGGGTAATGTATTAAGCTAACTTTTAAATGAAATTACAGTAACTTTAACTTCATTTACAAGTTAGTTTCATACTGAGTTTCCATCTTTTGATATCTAATGTAAGAATAACTTCTCTCTCTCTCTCTCTCTCTCTCTCTCTCGCATGTTATTCTCTTTGTCTCTGTAATGATTCATAAATAATTCAACTTGATATTTCAAGTAAGGACAATCTCTTTCTCTCTTGTGTTATTCTCTCAGTGTCCGTAATAGTTGATAAATAATTTCACTCTCTTAAGTAAGGACAACCTTTCTCTCTCTCTCTCTCTCGTTCATAGTTAGCGCTCACACATTTTTACAACTTATTATTTCTGTACATCTTTACCTGTATTGATCTAATTTTACCTGTACTGTCTATGAAGTGTAAATGCCCTTGCGTGGCAAATACATTCTAAAACATAGAGACATAATAACTAAGAGTTGTATTAGTCCAAATACAAAACACTGTTTGTTCACGAAAAAGCATTTCAGAACAAAGATAAAGAGACGTAGAATAAAGAAGTTATTAAAAAGAGGTTGAGGAGACTTCTAAAAATAGATCGTTGGAAGGGGAGAGAGACAGAAATTCTCTTCCAACTCTCTATTTTTATGTAATCATTTATTTCTTTTTTTAAGGGTAATGTATTAAGCTAACTTTTAAATGAAATTACAGTAACTTTAATTTCATTTAAAAGTTAGTTTAATACTTTGAGAGCATAATTAGGGTCACATTTAGTGTTTAAACTTTCGAAACAAGCATTTATTTGGATTTTTAGAGACTGTGCCAAACTTATGCGAAAATTTGCCTTGCGTGAGGGGTTCTGGAACCTAACCTCGCATAAGTTCGGGGTATGGCTGTATATGAAACTTAATTTTATCATGAAAATAACATTTTCACATAAGCAGCTTACCAAGTAATTACACAGCTGATTCCACATTGAAAGAAGGTGGGATATATGGGTATATTGTACTCCAAAACATTACGAAAGGTAATGGCTTTGAAATACGAAAGTCGCGAGCATTGATACAATGCTGGTTGTTTCCTTACCTGGTAAGAGAGCTACTGCAGGTGGGTACTGCCTCTGGTCGGTGCTCATCTTAACCTGTAGTGGCATGTGGTATAGCCATGAGTCACCCCTACAATAGTGGCAACTTTGCAGCAAAGGAAGTTTTCCAATGGCTAGCAAAGTTTAAAAAGGTGCCCTTGCCCTGGGGGGGTAGAACCAGAATAAAACCAAACAATGCTGTCACCTACACTGCAATAAAAACCACACCCCAACCACTAAAAACTGGTGGGTACTCAAGGTACAATGTACCCCTTTCCTCCCTTTTGGACTCAACACCCTACGTCAAGGCATGGAGATAGCGGAGGGAAAGAGAGCCCCAATGCTTCCTCTCCCAACACCACACCAGCCACGGATAAAGGTCCTAAGGTACTACAATTTTTAAAAACAGTTTTCACATCCTTGAGGTAGTGTGAAGCAAAGATTGACTTGCACTTCCAAAAAGTTGATTGCAGAATGACCAAGAGAGATATATTATGTCTAAATGCAAGAGAGGTAGCAACAGCCCAAACCTTGTGAGCCTTAGCCTTAAAGGTAGGTAAGATGTCCCCTTGGATCTGAGAGTGTGCTTTGGAGATCAAATCTCTCAGACAATAAGACAGAGCATTCTCAGAAAGGGGACAAGAAGGGTTCCTAACAAAGCACCAGAGGTTGTTAGATGGTCCCCTGATCTACGTCCTCTGCAAGTAGTACCTAAGAGCTCTCACAGGGCAAAGGAGTCTCTCTTCTTCTGGTCCAAGGATGTCCATTAAGTTTCTAATGGTGAACAAACAGGGTCAGGGTCTGGATGCGTCCTCATTCTTGCCAAGGAACCCGAGAGGGAAGGAGCAGACTGCATCCTTTTGCGAAAAGCCAACTCTCGTCGACTGCCTGGAACTCACTAATTTGGTGGTAGCCAGCGCCACAAGGAAGAGAGTCTTCTTGGTAAGGTTCCTTAGTGAGACAGAGCGGAGAGGCTTGAAGGTGGAACCTGAAAGCCACTTTAACACAACGTCCAGATTCCACGAGATGAAACCAGACCTCTCTTGCTTGCAAGTCTCACATGATCTGATGAGGTCGCTGAGATCCTGGTTGGGTGGCAGATCCAGACCTCTATGTTTAAAAACAGAACTAAGCATCGACCTATACCTCTTGATGGTAGAGGGCAACAACTTCTTGGAGGACCTCAGGTAAAGCAAGAAGTCAGCTATCTGACTTATAGATGTTTCAGAAGATGAGACGTTATGACAGTTGCACCATCTTCTGAACACTGACCACTTGGGTTCATAGAGCTTGCTAGAAGACAGCCATCTGCATCTAGCAATAGCCTCCGCAGCTCGTTTTGAAAAACCCTTCACTCTGATGAGGCTCCTGACAGTCTGAAGCCTGTCAGGGCCAGAGCGGAAAACCCTTGGTGGAACCTGAAGAAGTGAGGTTGTCTGAGAAGAGACTGTTTTTGTGGAAGGAATCTTGGGAAATCCACCAACAGTTGAAGCAGGTCTGGGAACCATTCCTTCTTGGGCCAGAATGGAGCAACTAGGGTCATTGAAACATTTTGATGAGATGAAAACTTGTTGATCACCTCCCTGATTAAACCGAAGGAAGGGAGGAGCTGGGGACAGAAGAGAGGAAGACAGTGGTTCATCGATGTTGCAAAAAGGTGTATGGTTGGTCTGTCCATGATCTCCACAGATTGTTGCAGACCAGTGGATCTAAAGTCCACTCTGTCGGAAGGACCTGCTTGAGAAAGCTCAATTCGTCTGCTAACACGCTCAGACTCCCCTAAATAAACAGTGATAATTGTCACCTGTTTCTGGTCTGTCCAGAGAAGGCGATCCTTCACAGCCTCGCGGAGAGAAGGAGTGGGTCCCTCTTTGCTTGGGGATATACAACAGGGGCAGTGGTGCTGTCTGCGTGAACTGTTACAGTCTTGCCAAAGACCAGATTCGAGATGGACCGGAAGCCCAGGTGAATAGCCTTCAGTTCCTTGACATTGATGTGGAGGTTTCTTCGTTCCGCAGACCACGTCCCAGAAGCTTCTCAACTCCCTAGGAGGGCTCCCCAACCTACTATAGATCTGAGGCACTGGAATAAAAGTCTAGGTCAGGGCTCAATGGAAGAAGAGACTTCCCTCCCCAAAGTGTTTCTTAGCACAACCACGATTGAAGTTCTGCTTTGATTTCCGAAGTGATGGGGAAAACGAAGGAGTCTGGTTGGGTCTTCCTGCTCCAGTTTGCCTTGAGGAAGAACTCAGAGCTTTCATGTGCAGTCTGCCCAACTTTACAAACTGCTCTATGGAGGCCAGAGTCCCCAAGAGACTCATCCACTGAAGGGCTGAACAGGATGGAAGAGAGAGGAACCTGCAAACTGTTTGAAGGCAGGAGTCAGCTCTTTTGAGGGATGGAAAAGCCTGAAAAATCTGAGAGTTCAGGATCATCCCCAAATAGAGAATCTCCTGTCGGAGTTAGTTGTGATTTCTGCTTGTTGATCAGAATGCCCAACTTTTGGGTCAGGTGAAGAGTTTTCTTCAAGTCCTCCGTGCACTTCTTCGACGGGGAGTGGAGAAGTCAGTCGTCAAAATAAAGGCAGATGTTTATATCGAGGAGATGGAGCCATTTGCCGAGAGGAGCAAAAATCAAAATGAAAACTTGGGGGACTGTAGACAGGCCAAATCACAAGGCCTGAAACTGGAGAACTCTGCCCTGAAAGATGAACCACAGGAACTTCCTGGAGTCCGGATGGATGGGGACATGAAATTAAGCATCCTGCATGTCCAGGGTGATCATCCAATCGCCCTGATGGATGGAAGGACTTAATGGTTCGTTTCCATATGAAATTTCATCTTCTGGAGGAAAAGATTCCGGGTACTGACATCCAGAACAGGTCTCCAACCCCTGATGACTTGGGGACTACGAAGAGACAGTTGTAGAACCCTTCTGAGTTGCGATCCTTGACTTCCTCTACAGCCCTCTTGAGAGGGAGGGATTTGACCTCCTGAGAAAGGACCGAAAACTTCTCGTAGCCTTCTGAGTACGAAGTCAAGACGATGGGAGACTTGACTAGAGGAGGATTCTCTTTGAATGGAATGGAGTAGCCCTCCTTCAGGACCTTGACAATCCAAGATTCTGCCCCTTTGCGGTTCCATTCCTCCCAAAAGAGGCGAAGTCTGGCTCCTACCAGAGCACGAATGACTGAACTCTCATTTCTTGGAGGCAGGTATGAAAGTAGACTTCTTAATGGACCTCGACAGGGGACACAAATTGGTGTGAGTTCTTGGCTGGGGCTTTTGCTTTCCTCCACGAAAAGGCTGAGGTTGCAGCGGAGAGACAGACTTAGCGATGAAAGCAGAGGATTCCCTTGGTCGCTTAGTGGACTGGGCCAGCAGATCCTGCATGGACTTTTTCTGCAAGTCCAACGAGACCTCTTTGACAGTGTCTTACCCCTTTTGTGGTGAGAAAGCACCACAACTCTCTTTTCTTTAATACCCCCATGGAAAAGAGAGAGGCGAGCTCTGAGGAACCATCCCTGATTGCCTTGTCAGCACAAGACAACACCACCAACCAGTCCAAAGCAAAGTCCTATGCAAGATCAGGGCAATCCTCGATCTTCTTCGCTAGAGTTCCAACAATCCAATCGAGGAAGCTTAAAACCTCAAACACCTTAAAGATGTTCTTGATGAGGTGACCCAACTCGGGAGATGAAAACAATCTTCACTGATGCAAAAGCAGCATGTCGAGACAAATCAACCAGACAGAAGTCCCTTTGGAAGGAGGCAGCGGCTCCCAAAGAGGGAGCTTCTCCAGTAGAGTAGCAAAGGTAACTCCTCCGAATAAGCCTTCAGGGAGGAAAAGCAAATGTGGCTTTACCCTGCTCCCTCTTCGAGGTGAGCCAATCATCCACTTCTCTAAGTGCTTTCCTTGAGGAGGAGGAAAGTACCAACTAAGGGAGTCTAGCGCTGTCGTCTGGCTGTTTCCTCATGAGGAAGGTCGAGGGGGTTTTCTTTAAAAAACCCATAATCTCTGCTAACTGGCACTTAATTGGAGCTAACGAAGGGTCTTCCTGGGGTGATGAGAGTTGAGCTGTCCACATCGACAATGTGCCTCTTAAGCGGGTGCAACGAAGCTGGGTAGAGCCCCTGGCGCCTCTTGTCTGGACTGGAACCTTCTGATTCTGATGAGAGCTGATAAGCACTCACTGAGCCGTCTTTCCAATGGCGCTCTGCCGCAGCCTGGGATTGGGTAACAGGCTTGACTGAGGGGGCGACTACCCATGGGCAAACCTCACCGGCCTCCCTTGGACCTCTAGTATGTCTTCTCCCAGGTTCTGAGGAGTGGGACAGGGACCTTTGTCTAAGAGCACTAGTGGGATGAGCAGCCACCTCCTCAAAAAGCACAATACTATCACTTTCACATTGGTAGACCTGTTTTCCAGCAGGACCTTTAAGGATGCCCCCAGTTCCACTACAGTATTCACCACTAAATTAATCTTCTGGTCAAACCTTGATTTGAGGCTGGCAATGGCATCGAGATTGGAAGCATGGGAACCAGGCATAGGAGTATGGTAAAGAAGTAGGAGGGCTAAGGATAGGAGACATAGCCAGAATTCATGTTGAAGGAATAGCACTATCTTCTACATGTCTAGGCAAAGGGGTGGACTCTAAGCTAGCTCTATTTTCAGCTCTACAGGCCGACTTGGTCTTTTTATCCCTATCAAGTTTGTCCAAATAAGACTTCCATACTTTTCATTTCTTGTCATCCCAATCCTGACATTCTATGCAAGTGTTATCCCTACTGGACTCCTGACCCCTCCATCTAACACACTTAGTGTGAGAGTCATAAGAAGACTTAGATAACCTTATCTTACATCCTTCGTTGCAGAAGCAAATGCTTGAGGGGCTAGAATCTGACATTTCAACAATAAAAGCTAGAAACAGAGTTAACCAAAGATAACAATATAACGAAAGCTTGAAGGCTACAACAAAAATTGAATACTTTACCTAACTCAGGAAATAACATCCAAAAAAGATGAAGAACTGCAGAAAACACCCGATGTTGGTCGGGAGCTGGCAAAGAATGAATTGAAGCTCTATGCTAAGTTGTTTCTCTCAGTCCCTGAAAGTGGGCTGGGCTTGTCACCTACACAAAACAATAGAAGCGCTCCTGCAAATTTTGAATTTTTAGGCTGCTGTGGTTGAAAACCTATATCTATGTAATTACTTGGGAAGTTACTTATTGAAAATTGAATTTTATTACATTCTGTTCTTTTACACTTTTTGATTGACAACCGCTATTCATTACTGCTGTGTGGGAGCAGCAAAGTCCAACAGGTGGCATCCTTCAAAACACTCCAGCAGAATACCTGATATGCACCCTTAATGAACCTTTCCACCAAAATATAAATGTGAAGTATAAAAGATTCTTATTCTACAAAGCCAATTAGGCACACACACATATCAGTAGGTCAAGCAAGATTCACTGCAAAGTGAGGGCACTAGGTTCACCTGCACGGGCGAGTGTCAGCATTTATTTGGGTTATCTTGGGACTCTATTGAATTATGGGTTTATACTTCAAGCATTTTCTCATTTTATCATCTCAGCACTTACAAAAGCTTATGTAAGCCTGGATGACGTACCTTCTATTATTTGGAAAAAAAAAAGTTTAATCAGACCACTGAGTTAATATTCTCAAGTGTCACAGGCTCAAAAAAGTTTGCTCTTACAGATATAATAGATCTTATTTAATGTATTGTAACTCATTAAAAACTTAACGACTGGATAAACTGAAAGGTTGAAGATTCTAATTTCGTTTTTCTAATGAATTTGTTTCCAACTTTATTTGCTCTAGGTTGGAAACTGACAATCACAGAAAAACATGTTTGACTGTGAGTGTGGTCTGCTTCAGGGACTGGGTCATATCAGTTATTCATCAAATATTCACAGGACAAAGGAGTATGACCAGTTCAAAGACAGGATAATGTTGCTTGAATGTGCTCATTTTGCAATCAAGAACACCAAAATCTACCAGCTGGTTTAATCTATTTTAATTTGTTATTGTAAGTTTCATTACCTCACAATGCCTGAGCCAGAATGGAATTCAGGCAGAAAATGCAAGAGATAAAGAGTATGCAGTGAGTTTGTAAGATGTCTGACTAGTTCTGGGAATACTCACCTGAGAGGAGGATTCATGACTTCTCCCCTAAAATAATGACTTTTCCATGAAAAAATCAAATTAAGCCAGAAACTGTAGCATAAGAATAAGGAGTTCACATATCATATGAACTTAGAACTATTTTCCAAACTTCAACATACTCCCTAACAATTTCTGTATGAAACTATAAAATTCAATGCAAAGTCAAAATCTAGTATCTGTAGTGTTCCTTTCATTATTCAAATTGTTACTTAATTTTACATGATAGGAAATATAAAAACAATATATTTACTGTTGTATATTCCATCATAAAAAAGCATTCATACTTTCACACCACTCCAAATTAACCCTTTAACGCCGAAGCCCTATTTACAAAAATGTCTCCCATCTGCGGCGGCGTCATGGAGTTAGCGCGAAGCGGAAAAAAGTTTTTTCAAAAATCACAGCACGGTTAGTTTTTAAGATTAAGAGTTCATTTTTGCTCATTTTTTTGTCATTGCCTGAAGTTTAGTATGCAACCATCAGAAATGAAAAAAATATCATTATCATATATAAATATTGGAATATATGACAGCAAAAAAAAAACTTGTATATAATTGTATACAAATCGCGCTGTAAGCAAAACGGTTAAAGCTAATGACTTAATTTTTTTTTAGTTGTACTGTACACTAAATTGCAATGATTTTGGTATATAACAAATTTTAAAACGATCAAAGCAACATGGAGAAAATATTATCACAAAATGATGCATGAATTCGTACACGCGGACGTAAAGAATTTTTTTTTCAAAAATTCACCATAAATCGAAATATTGTGCTAGAGACTTCCCGTTTGTTGAAAAATGAAGCTAATTGATTGAATATTACTAGACTGTAAGTGTTTTAGCTTACAATTGCAGTTTTCGACCATTTCGGTCGAGTTAAAGTTGACAGAAAGTAGAATTTTTTCTATTTATCGTGATATGAAAATATTTCAAAACTGATAAAAGCTACGACCATGAGTTATTTTTTGTTGTATTGTAAATGAAATTGCGCACATTTTCATATATAAAACTTTATGTAACGACTAATATAAAACGGTGCAAATATTACGACAACGAGATGAAAGAATTTCTGAGACGTTGGCCGAGTTACAGCAAGAGACGTAAGGAAAATTTTTTAAAAATTCACCATAAATCGAAATATTGTGCTAGAGACTTCCAACTTATTGCAAAATGAAGGTAAACGATTGAATATTACTAGAATGTAAGAGTTTTAGCTTACAATTGCGTTTTTGACCATTTCGGTCGAGTTAAAGTTGACCGAAGCATGAAATTTTGGCAGTTATCGTGATTTATGTGAAGATATTTCAAAACTGATAAAAGCTACAACCATGAGCTAATTTCTGTTGTATTCTACATGAAATTGCACACATTTTCATATAAAATTTTATGTAATGACTAATGTAAAACGATGCAAACATTACGACAACATGATGAAAGAATTTCTGAGATGTTCGACCGAGTTATCGCCACAGCAGAGGTAAGGAAAAAAATTTTTTCAGAAATTCACCATAAATCGAAATATTGTGCTAGAGACTTCCAGTTTGTTGCAAAATGAAGGTACATGATTGAATATTACTAGAATGTAAGAGTTTTAGCTTATAATTGCGTTTTTACCATTTCGGTCGAGTTAAAGTTGACGAAGCTTGAAATTTTGGCAGTTATCGTGATTTATATGAAAATATTTCACAACTGATAAAAGCTACAACCATGAGTTATTTTTTGTTGTATTCTACATGAAATTGCGCACATTTCCATATATAAAACTTTATGTAATGACTAATATAAAACAGTGCAAACATTACGACAACGTGATTTAAAGAATTTCTGGCGCGGACGTAAGGAAAAAGTTTTTTCAAAAATTCACCATAAATCGAAATATTGTGCTAGAGACTTCAAATTGGTTGCAAAATGAAGGTAAATGATTGAATATTACTAGAATGTAAGAGTTTTAGCTTACAATTGCGTTTTTTGACCATTTCGGTTGAGTCAAAGTTGACCGAAGGTTGAAATTTTGGCAGTTATCGTGATTTATATGAAAATATTTCAAAACTGATAAAAGCTACAACCATGAGTTATTTTCTGTTGTATTGTACATGAAATTGCGCACATTTTCATATATAAAACTTTATGTAACGGCTAATATAGAACAGTGCAAAAATTACGACAAAATGACGAAAGAATTTCTGAAATTTTCGGCAGAGTTACCACACGGGCGTAAGAAAAGTTTTTTTCAAAAATTCACCATAAATCGAAATATTGTGCTAGAGACTTCCAATTTGTTGCAAAATGAAGGTACAAGATTGAATATTACTAGAATGTAAGAGTTTTAGCTTACAATTGCGTTTTTCGACCATTTTGGTCGAGTCAAAGTTGACCGAAGGTTGAAATTTTTTGTAGTCGACGTTTGCTACGTCCACTCGGCATTCAACAGACAATTTTAGTCGACGTTTGCTACGTCCAACAGGCATTTAAGGGTTAATAAACTAGCCAAATCAATAACTCTACCAGTCTTTATTTGTGTCACTTCCTTTCACCATATTTCTGCTGAAGTAAATTTTGTCTAACAGTATTTTTTATTCTGAGTTTTGTTTCCTCTTTCTCTCCTTCTGTGACTTTTTAATTTCCTTGAAGTCCCTTTTAATTTTCTTCCTTGGACCATCAGATTTCCCAGGATGCTTACGTTTCTTGGTAAAGTAATCTAAAATTCAAGAGAAGGAATTCATTAGAACTATATTCGTACTGGGACCTCTCAACAGGTAACAAAAAATTATCATAAACCACACTCATCCAAAAGAAAGAAATACAACACACAACTAAAAGTGTGCTGTATTTGTATTTTGAGAAAAATTCTGAACCAAACAGTAATGTCATAGTTATGTGATCATATATTACAAAGGCAAATTAATTCAGTAATTTTTATGAGACTTACTAAAACTGCTCAACTGTATGAAAAACACTGACAATTTCTGTAAAATCATTCCAAAATAAATTCATCGCGGGAAACAGATCGTACAGCAAGTCTTAATTCCTGAATATGATATCTAGACAATTTCAAGCTTTAGCAAAAAAAAAAAAAAAAAAAAAAAAAAAAAAAAACTCTTTTGAGGCCAGGTACTACAAAGTGCTCTACAAATATTAATCCAAGACTTAAATTCTCACCTGGGTCAGGTTCCTCGCCAACTTCTTTCCTGAAGTAATCAGCATCATCATCTTCATCTTCATCATCAGCATCTACATCATCTGCCTTACTTTGACCATTTTCCTCACTAACTTCATTTTTGGTGATACCCATTCCAGCTAAGCACTTCTTTTTGTGATCTTCCTTCTTTTTCTTCTTTTCCTCTACATTTTGTTCTTGCTGTTTTTTCCTCTTCTCTTTCAATTTCCTGGGAATAAAAACATTCGGTAAAAGAAAAACTAAGGTTAAATGTAAGAAAATTCACCAAGAATTTCAATTAGCATCTACCTTAAGATACAAAAATGGCATACATGAAGACCTTGTTCAGATGGGAGTTCAACTAGAGAGTGCAAAAGACAAGATAATGGAAAGAACTCATTTCATGTCTCACCTCATAAAGGAAATAAATCTATGATTACCACTTACTTCTTTCTCCTTAAATTTTCTTCTAGTTCCAACTTCTCCTCTGCAGTTTTAATCACATGACTATGATATAAAACTTGTCCTTCCAGAAGGCCACTTTCAACTTTATATATCTGAAAAAATCTTTTATTTAACCAGTAGCTACATACCAACCATTAGCTAGGTATCAATCCTTGTTTATGAAAATACAAAGCCTTTTACAAAGACCATATGGAAATTTATTTCCTTGTGTGAAAGATAAAATGCACAAAGACATTACAAACAACTGGATAAAAAATCATGTTTAAATACTACACTAAAACCGACTATTTTCACAGTAAAACATATTTTTCTAGAAACTCATTAATCATAGAGCAACCTTATTCTGTGCAACCAGAACCAGTCACTACAACCTGAAAAATCTTGCAAACAGAAAAGTCCCAGTACAAAATATAATAGCTCACCATCTATTGACCCAGAAAAGTAAGACGTCATTCTCTGAATGATTTCTTTCACACATTGGTTATGTTGCAGCAGTTCCTGGGATTATCAGTATTTTCTCACCACTACTGTCATACTACCGTAGTAGATATTAGAAAACTGAAGTGGTCTATCCCAACATTCATATATTCTAAAGAAGGCAGCACACAGCAATGTAGCTGAAAGGATGCTACAAAGAAACTAAAGTACTGCAGTTTTCTACATTATGTTGTGAAAAGCAAGCAATCAGTGATTCCCTCTCACAGATTTTAAGGTGGTGGATGAGATTTACATTGCCAAATCTGCCTCAGATTTTATGCCCTCTCTCCCCCCAGAAAATAATAACGAATCTTGAAAACATCAATCTATGCTGAAGGACAAGGTACCTTTTGTTTTGTGTGAGAAAGCAAGACGATATTAATTTTTAAGGCTGCATGCAGTGGGTTCATTCTCTTCAGGATGAGTTCTACATGGAATAAGGCATCTTTTGATTAATGGTTTTCTAGGAAAACTGTTTCCATTAAATAAAAACATCAAATTTCCTAAGAAACCCAAATTCTGTAATACCTGCAAGGTCATTCGAGGCCCAAGCTCACTCAAGCGTACAGATGACTTCAAAGACACTTTAGACTTTTTATCAGGAACTGTAACACGGGCTTTCGGGTCATCTTCTACTTCACTGTCAGACAGCATTCCAGCCCTGTTGAGTAAAATAGGATGAAAAGAAATACTGTACTTCTTGATTAAAGGATGAACAAATCCAACAACATGGAATGGCTTATTCTATAACAACTAGTGTAGGTTATATATTCTAGGTTCACCTTCCAAAATAACTATCTTTATGCCTACATACCAAGTGAGGACACAAACTATATACAGCATCACATAATCTATACTGGAATGTCAAGTCTGGGATTTGCAAGCAAGGCCCAAAGGGGTTTTGTCTTTATTATAAGAATTCATATCTATCCAAAAATATGCACACAATAATACACTGCCCACAAGAAGTCCCATTTCCTCAACCAATTTCACATTTTAAAAATATAACACTTAACCTAAATATAAATGAGACAATTATGAACTTTCACTTACTTGGTCATAAACTCTGAGACATCTGTGAACTTACTCAAGTTTGGTACTTTACGACCCATCAACTTCTTAACACTTTTAGACACTTCTACAGGAACTGTGCGTATAGCATAATGTCGGAGATCAAACTGTTCTTTTTCCTCATCGTAATGAAACAAGCAGCATCTTCTAATTCTATCTGGAGAAGCCTTGAAAGACATGAAGATTTTTATGGTAAAATTAATTATTTGCATACTTCATACTGTTAAAATTAGCTTACATCTTCGCACCACCAAGTGCAAAATAAGCAAAGGAATAACACTGCTGACCTGGTTGGACTGTGCAACTGGCAACATGATTGGAAGGAAGCTTGCCTTCTGTCACTGAGACACGAAACTGCTGCTCTTCCGCTCATACTGCTACAGTGTATATGGGTGTTCCCTTTGGACGAACTATACCCGAGAGACTATGAGACATATCACTGTTGTTCACAATGACATTCTGGGATGCCTCACAAATACTCCTTGCTATCACTCCACCATGCAGATGTTCATAGAAAACCGCCTAGGTAATTTAAAAATCATTGCTAGGCGAACAACGTTCAGTCTGATCACCCGACTGAGAAACAGCAGCAATTCACTCATACAAAGCATCCTAAGCAGTGAAGCAAGAAGTACATCTAAATTGTAGGAAAGATGGGATAATGAGGCGTCTGTTCCTTAAATAACTTATTTCTAATTTTGCAATTATGAAGTGCCATCTACAGAATCTGTCATTACTATTTTATTATTATTATTATTATATTTGCAGGGAGTAGACCTTCTTTGATGCGTGTTTTGCTGAAAATAATGGCACTTTTCAACGAATTAATCTTATACAGGGTTTTTTCAATTCTCCTGACAATTCGTTTTTCTGGCCCAGCTAGGTTGTTGAGAAGAATTCCAATATTCATATTTGTCTAAATTGGGATATTTGTCAAAGGTTATTTTAGGACAATATCATATTTTGCTTATATCTTGTACATTTTTCGTTGAAAACTGCCATTATTTTCAACAAAATATTATTATCATTATTATTATTATTGTTATATTTCTACATTTATTGTCATTACTGGTATTTTCTTTTTTATTATTATTACTACTATAATAATTAATATCACTGTAGAGTTTTACTATTTTCAATTTTCATATTTAGCCTTCTGGACCCAAATTCTGGAACCACCTAAGTCCCTAGCTGGAAATTGTTACCATTTTTAATGTCTTTTTTTACTACTATTCTCAACATTATCAATATTATTACTGTCATTATAATTATCATGAATACTATTTTTTATACTTCTTCGGCAACTGTTATCTCATGTATCTAGATTGTGTATGTTATTGTCTCTACTTGATATATTCCATGTATATGGCTTTGAGCTGATATAAAATCTATTATTATTATTATCATTATTATTACTATTAATACCATACATATCAGCCAAAAAAAATTCAAAATTATTATGTCCAATTCACACTGTACGTTCAAGGACATGGTAGGAAGAATTCTGACAAGAACAAAAACATTCAAACACCACCTGGGTCAGCTAAGCATTATTCTTCTATTTGTTTCAAATGCCAATATCACCTAATGGTGCAAAGATGTAAACTCACTTTAACAGCAGGCAATATTGATCTGAAATGATATAAAAATTAATTAATCACAATTCTTTAAAAAAAAAAAAAAAAAGAACCACAAGGAATGTGCAACCCGTATTTCTAGCAGGCAACTCATATGAAATGGAAGCATACAGTATTATAAGAACAAAAGACAGGATAAACTAATTTAATCATCTACAGGAGTGGCTTCCAGGTCTATGACATACTGTATTCAATCAAAGAACTGTCTCAATATCATGGAGTTGGATTTTAATAATTTTCCAAAAGCAGAAAAAAAGTGTTAAAGTCTCTTTGGAAGGCCTTGAATAAAATTCAATTCCCCTACAAAGACTGTAAAGTCTTGGGTACTATTTTTATTTCCCACAAGATGAAGATTTCTCTAATTCAACAGGGATTTTCTAATGCCTACCACAAGGACATACCTATAGTGTACAGATGAGCTCTTCCCTATGGGCCATCCTCAGACTTATGCCCTTATACACACAATTCTCCTGGTAACTAAAGGGTTGTCAGTTTGTCAAAATCAAACCCAACTCTAAATGAAGGGCTTGGCATGAGATTTTCAACCCACTTGACAACTCCAGATAAACAAATTCTACAAATCAAGAGGCAATATGTCCACCTTAACCTTCAAATATTAAAAGCAATCAAAATCATATTCAAGGTTGTCAACAAGGATGAGAAAGAAAAAAAAGATCAGGTAAAAGAAAAAAAAAGCCCTGCAAATTTAGCTAGAGCAACTATAGAAATGAGCTTAAGACCTAGATACTTGCTCTCTGATGTCTCCTACCCACGGCAAGGGTTTATGAGTTGAGAGGAGAGGTTGAGATCACAAATATCACTCAAAACAATAATACAGTTCAATATGACATTACCGTATCAGGTGCAATATTTGGGAACATATCAAGAAACATTCGTCCAGTCACTTGAAGATGAAGATCTCCTTCATTGGGTTGAATATTTGTCATAATACACGGAGAAAATAAAAACCGATCTCCATGAGTATACTGCTTCTTTAACGAAGATAGGACATCTTTTGCTCTAACATAATTCATTATTCTGGAAATATATATATATATATATATTCAATTAGTGTAACTAAATCAGCACTCATGGTAAACAAACAATTTAGCAACTGCTATTTTAAAATTAGTCAATTTATTTTTCACTTCATTTTACCTCACTACATCATCCTCATCAATCTATCAAGAAATATTTTCAGTTACAAAAACATATTTTTACATATTCCTGATCTGTTCAAATTTGATTAGAAAAGCCAAATTTCATATTTAATACACTACAGATTTTTCTAACCATTTACATGTTCTATAGATACAAACCAAAATCTTTTAACAAAAAATAAACACTGAATCTGAACATACAAAACCAAGTGCCAAACCACTGACTTGAAATGAATGAAGCAACAACCTGATGAAGAGGAAAGATATTTTACATTAAGGGGGGCCTGAACAAAGTTTTTCATTGAAAACTCAGTATATAAACCACTTGAGATGAAATATTACACTAGGAACTTTCATATCAGGGAGTAGCAAAGCAAAAAGAAAGACAAAGAGAGCCAACAATGCCATAGTATTTCAGTCCAATTTAACACTAACTCTCAATACTTTATGGTTACTTCATTATACTGACACAGCAGGGCACCAAGAAAGTAAAGTGGTATATTCCAAAACACTTGCAATGCATGCAATACAGGTAGTGAATGTGCATAGCAGAAGGCCTACAAAAAGGCCCCTGACACCATCAACTCAATCTGATATGTACTTGTATGGAAAAAAGATATTGGTCAATAGTCACTGAGAGGATCACAAACAGAAAAGCTAATTACACATCTACAAGGATTAGTTTTTATTTATGTAGTTGCAAGACGAAAATTACTCGAAAAGACACAAAATAAAGATGAGATACATCAAACGAAAGTATCTATGTTTGTGTCTTACAGAAGATCACTAGCAGAAACAAACACTAAAACCTAGGAGAACAGAAGACCTCTTGAAACAAAATATATGGTAATTCTGCTGCTGAGACATTCCTGGTAATCTAAAAAAAATTTCAAACTATCTCAAGGTCAGGAGCAACCCATTCCTCACTGAATAGGAAAGCTCCAATGGGTGCCTCTACCTCTTTAGAGGCTGGACAAATAACTGTTGGTCCAGTGTTGTTGGCAAACACACCTCTTTAGAGGTAAAGCTAGAAGGCAATAGCATTCTGGTACAGTACTGTATCAATGTCTCTTGGTGTTCTACTTCCCAAGATATTGACTCCATGGATACCAATCTCCAAAGAACAAAGAACAAAAGTACAGGTTTTCCCCATTATAAGATACATTAAATGCATACTGGTTGATATGTGATAGTACTGATGCGTTTTGGAAGCAGTTCCAAAAGAGAGAGAGAGAGAGAGAGAGAGAGAGAGAGAGAGAGAGAGAGAGAGAGAGAGAGAGAGAGAGAGTGTGTGTGTGTGTGTGTGTGTGTGTGTGTGTGTGTGTGTGTGTGTTTGACCTTTTTCTTCAACTCATAACGAAAGTGGGGCACGGGAGGATATTGGGGATACAGACTGCCAGGGGTGGAGGAATAACAAAAGGTACAAAGTATCCTTCCCAGAGAACCATCAAAGCCCAAGGGTTTCCTCTGTAGCTTTGCCAGACACTCCAAAACTCTATAGATGGCCTCTCACTTGACTTTCAAAGTTAAAAAAATCAGTTATGGTTGCTATTCCAAACAGAACTTTCATTCAGAAAGGGAAAATGCCAAGATTGTGCTAAGAGTTCTCTGTTCTCCTTATTTGAAACATCTTTGGTAATAACCATAAACACTTCAGGGTAAGGAGACATACCAAAAATGCCTACTGACCAATCGGCTGGCACTACTTTATAATATAAATATGAACACAAGTTTTCCACTTACTTTAAAATTGAGATGTAAAATGCATAAGACATTCCTCCCTTTGCCTTGACAATAAGTCTACCAATGTAAGGTTAATACTCCAATGCCTCACCAAGATTGCTGCCCCTTCAGGACTAACATTTATTTGATAATTATAATTATTTTTGTTTTTTTACCTGACAGTAAATGAGCAGTCATGCTAAGAATAATACAGCAACTTCTAAAGTGCTTCTGCCTCACTATTAGACCAACTTTACCTTACTGATTTGGGAGTTCTTCACTCTGTCTCAACACATCGTTTGGTTCCCTGGCAAAGGAGAAGACCTACTGATGCTAGCAGTCCAGAGGGCAGGCTATGGAGAGACAAAGCCCTCCAGTTGGTTGAGCTTCAGACCTTTCGATGGGCGGAACCTGATGAAGAGTTAGAGAATTTATTTCTGGTGATAGAAATTCACTAATGGTTCGGATTCCACAATAAGTTGTAGGTCCCGTTGCTCAGTAACCAATTGGTTCTTAGCCACGTAAAAATAAGTCTAATCGGGCCAGCCCTAGGAGAGCTGTTAATCAGCTCAGTGGTCTGTAAATTTTCTTTTATGGAGAGACAAAGGCTCCAACACCTTTTTTGGGGAGGAACCAAAAAGATCTATCACTATCCGATTTTTCAATGCTTGTCTAGCAACGAAAATCAGCGATTTTTGGCACTGATATGTGCCAATTTCCATTTATCAGCTCTGATAATTACGTACTGGCGCTGATACATACCTAACAGAGTCGCCGGTAACCAAACATTGGTGATTTTCGGTTACTGGTGATTTTCGCTTATCACACCGTCAGAACAGAACCCCTGCCAATAACTGGGGGACTGCCTGAACTTGATCAAGGGACCATTAGAAGATGTGGCAGAAGAAGTGAGAGATGACGAACACCATTAGAAGAATAAAGAATAGACTGAGAAGACTTAATGACCTGACCTAACTAACTGTCTATGTAAACTATTATGCCCTTGCATCTTACGATACCTCACAAAATTACTCCCCCTTGATGTGGGACCACCTTGATGTGGTGAGGGGCTCTTGAACCCCAGGAATTTGTTCCCGGGTTTAAGTCCAAGAGTCTCATATATAATCATATATTTGTTTTGGTTAATTTTTGTGGAATTTACCACTTTGGCTAAAATTTACTGGACCTGTTGAATAGGAAAAGATATCATAGCAAGGATTGGGTTTATATCCAAAGCTAAATAGTGGGAATTGTGGTAGGACCCTCAATTGCCCGATAATGTTTGGACCTAAGAGTTATCAGATTGATAGCTCAAAGGCATAACTTTTCTTTAGGGCTGGACCACAGATTCCAGGGGGATCTGGGTTTAGGGATAGGACTCTTGGCATTCTATCCGGTTTGCCCTTGATGTGATTAAGGTGGGGACAATTGTATTCTTGTAATACTCTCAGTCCTAGCAAGCAGGTTTGGCTTACACTTGGGCCACTCTAATCATGTTTTGCCATCCCCCTGTGGGGTAGGGTAGGGGGTGGACATTTGGGAGTCGGTTCTCACTTGTGCCATTGGTGGAAGAATAAACCCCACGAAAAGCTGATATCTTTTTAAGGTTTTCAGGTTTTTTTTTTCTCAAATCTTTATATTTAGTAGTTATAAGAATTTGAGTATCCCTGGGCCCTTTGATGATACTGTTTTGGCACTGCTGACGAACTCTGGACTGGTTGTGAACTACTCTTGTACCACCTCCATTGACCAAAAAATTGTAAATAGTGTAGATAAGTCTGACCAGCCCACAAATCCAGTGTTAGATGTTCCTGATAAGAAAAAGAATCTAGAAAAAGAAGTTTTTAGTTCCACATCATCAAAAAAGGAAAACTTGAAGAGAGTCACAACTAACAAATATAATGTTCTCCATCTTACTTCCCTACCACTTGATACTGATTATGAAATCAAAACCAGAATGTTTGAATGCCATGGAGTAATAAAGGAAATCAAGATGAATTTTATGGAAGAAAATGAGGAATGGGAGGTTTGGATCTCTTTCACAAACAGTGAAGAGGCCATCCATGCAAGCTGCAACTTGCATAACATCAAGTTAAATGAATCTAACATCAAAGGGGACCTCTGTGAGAAGGCTCCTCAGAAACTAGAATCTTATAGACCCAGTGACTGGTATGCAAAAGACCCAGCAAAATCTGAATCTGAAGGAGTAAAGGAAAGAAAACCAAAACCCCCTATGTGGCTTCTGGCAACTGCTAAAGTAGAAAATTATTTTTTAAGACCAGTAGATATCTTCAGAAACTAGGTTTCATTAAATCTGGAGACATTACACGATTTGGAAAGAAGATTGTCCTAATTCATGGAAAGCCAAAGAGACAATCTGTCATGCTCAGTCATTTAAAAAGAGACAAGGAAATTGCCAAGGACTTCAAGCCTCACCTTAACCTTAGTTATGGCAGAGGAGTGGTATTCAATAGAGATTAGCATGATTTTAATGAAGAAGAAATTCTGGATATGTGTCAAAAGAAGTCTGGAAGGTACATAAGGTTCCCAAAACATCAATGGTTGTATTGACATTTGAAGATCAAGAAATACCTCTGTATGTAGACATTGAAGAGGAAAGAGTAGGAGTTAAGCCCTTCAAATAGAAGCCCTTGCAATGTTTCAACTGTTTCAAATTTGGACACCCCTCTAAAGCCTGTAAAAAATGATAGAGTATGCAATAACTAATCTAGAGATGAGCACGGAGACTGCATGCTTGACGCAAAATGCTTAAATTGTGGTAAGGACCATAAACCTAGTGAGAGGATATGCCCATACTTCAAAATTGAAGAAGCAGCCCTTAGCAAGTCTAATGCAGAACACATCACTGTTGGGTATGCCAAACGCCTAATGAACACAACCCGAAATTATGCCAGAGCATTAAAAGAAAAACCTAATTTTCTCTTGCCAACAAATTCACCATCCTCCAAGGCTGAAAGAGGGTCATCCAGGCCTACCAAACTACTATCTGAAGTAAGAAAAGAGCATGTGAAGGCAAGCCCACTACTCCAGAGGGTTTTACCAACACCCCTCAAGGCAGATGCACTGCCTTCTTTACAATCTTCCCCTCCCTCATAGACAAATCTATGTACCTCTCTAGGGCAGTATCTCTGCCTAACTTAGGAGAGGACGAACATTCTAAGGAGGTACCAGAGACACCAATAGAGGGGGAGGTGTCTAGACCAGGTAGCTCCCCATCCTACTGTAAAAGAGAGAGACCTCCATCACTCTCTCCCCAAGGTCATAAAACCAAAATATCCAATAGGTATGAAGTCATTTCTTCAATTGACAATGAACCAAATGACTTATTCATCCACAAAGTCAATGCTGATGTTCATTGGTCTTCTAGCCAGATCACTAAATAATAAAAAAAAAAAAACAGATTAGTGTGAAGCCTAAGATATCAAGATCAAAATTAAACCTAAAAATTTATGTAACCCAAAAATTGCTAATGAAAAGACCTCTTCAGAGTCTCTTCCAAAAAATAAACCATTTTCATGCCTAACTTTTTACAATGGAATTGTCAAGGTCTGAGGGCTAAATATGAAGAGCTAAAACTACTCATCCATGAATACTCTATTACAGGAAATCCCCAGTTATCGACAAGGGTTCTGTTCTGATGGTGTGATGATAACCGAAAATCACCAATAGCCGAAAATTGGCGATTTTTGGGGCTTACTGGTACCGAAGTGCCGAAAATCACCCATTTTCAGTTATCAGTGCCTCTGTTAGGGATGTATCGGTGCTGATCAGCAGATATCGGCAATTTTCGGTGCTGAAAATTGCAGATTTTCATCGCTAGGCAAGCGCTGTAAAGCCAGATCACCAATAACTGAGCCCGCTGATAACCAGGGACTGCCTGTACTGTTTGTCTACAAGAGCAAGCTGGACAGCAATGTTCCTTGTCCAAGGGAATATGTCAGTTATAAATTAGGACTCCTTATGACCAACAAATGGGGAGCCAAGGTGGGAGCCTCATTTATGTTCGCCACGATGTCCCACATATACACTTTACTTTACGTACTCCTCTGCAGGCAATGGCTGTACAAATTGACATTGGGAAAAGATATACTATTTGCTCTATACAGTATACTTGCCCCCTAATGAAAATATTACATATGACGATCTTACCCCAGTAATACACCAACTCCCTCAACCATTCTTACTACTTAGAGACATGAATGGTAGACATCCATTATGGGGTAATGTTTTAGCAAATACCAGGGGTAATATCATCTCTTCATTCAAAGAAAATTAAGACATAGGGATCCTCAACACGGGAGAACCTACTCATTTCCATAGAAAACAGGCACCGTGTCATGAATTGTGAGTTCTAACTGCATTGTGGACTTGAACTGGCGAACACTGGATGACTGGCATAGTAGCGATCATGCACCAATTATAATAAACACTAGCAAAAGTTCACCAATGCCTAGATCCCCTCAGTGGAACCTGGACAAAGCTGACTGGATTAAGTTTCAAGAGCTTAGTGAAATTGAAGGGAATGCAGATGAATTTCAAAGTACTGATGATGTCATTGACCTGCTAAATGGAACTCTTCATACAGCACGTATAAACTCTATCCATAAAACTACAGGTGTCTTCAGAAAGCAACCAGTACCTTGGTGGTTATCAGAACTCCAAGTACTGCACAGGGCTACCAGACAAGCTCTTACTTAATACCACAGGCACCATACAGAAGAAAATATGATTATATACAAGAAATCATGAGCACAATTCTGCCGTGCAACAAAAGCAGCAAGACGTCAATCTTGGTCATCCTTTGTATCCTTAGTTAACAACAGAATGCCGCCTTCACCTGTTTGGAGAAAAGTCTGGAAGAATCCAGGAGGATAGCAGGAAAATTCACACTCAATCCACCTCCAGTCCTCAAAGTGAATGGTCACTTCATGACTGGTTCAGTACAGGTTAGTAATACTCTGGCAGAGCACTTCTCAGATACTTGGCCACTGGCATTTCACCTGCTGGTTGACGGAGCTAATCGCATTAACCTGTTGTGTTGCAGTCGTACCTGCAATAGCCTTTGCCAATGTATCACAAAAGTCAGAAGCTGCTCCTGGTTTTCATTACACAAATTGAGAAGGACAGAAAACAATTGCACAAATAATTTGTTGTCTGCTCAAAATAATGATAAGGCATGAAAAGCTTTTATTTTGGAAATGGCGTGACTTGTTACCCAACTGATGGCTTTATAAAGCCTGGTAAGGATAAAACAAGCTACCAACCAACTGCACTAATTTGTTGTCTGTGCAAAATAATGGAAAAGATGGCCAATGCAAGGCTTGTCTGGATCTTGGAAAAAAAAGGGAATTTTGTCACCTGCACAGTGCAGATTTTGAAAACTCCACTCAACAACAGACGCTCTAGCCCGTCTTGAGTCATCTATTTGTGAGTCATTTGCATCCAAGCAGCATCACGTGACAGTATTTTTTGACCTTGAAAAGGTATATGACACTGCTTGGAGATGTGGAATTCTTAAAGTTATTCATGAATGTGGATTAAGAGGGGAGTTGCCATTATTCCTAAGAGCATTTTTAATACACAGACACTTTCAGGT
The DNA here is from genome assembly GCF_040412425.1 of Macrobrachium rosenbergii. Classification (NCBI taxonomy): domain Eukaryota; kingdom Metazoa; phylum Arthropoda; class Malacostraca; order Decapoda; family Palaemonidae; genus Macrobrachium; species Macrobrachium rosenbergii. The sequence goes on along the minus strand of NC_089763.1, from coordinate 10,632,813 downwards.
AAGAGTAGGTAATCCTCTGCCTGACAGAAAATGCCAAGTAGAAGGAGTCCCTCAAGGTAGTGTGCTCAGCGTTACTCTGTTTGCCTTGGCAATAAATGGCATTTCTGCAATTATTCCTCAAGATGTTCATACAATTTTCGTGAAGCAAGAATGTCCACAATTGAGAGAAAACTTCAGTTGACAATTGATCAAATAACCAAATGGGCAGATTTGAATGGCTTCAAGTTCTCAAACAGCAAAACTGTTGCAGTTCATTTCGACCACATTCACGGACTACATCCTGATCCTGATGTATATCTTAAAGGACAAAGAATCCCATGTGTAGAAGTAGTCCAATTGTTAGACTTAGTTTTTGACCGAAGGTTGACATGGGCTTCACATCTTAAGGTGCTGAAAGCTAAATGCCTAGAAATTTTAAATATCTTTAGTCCTAGCACACACATCCTGGGGAGCTGATCGCATGACACTTCTTAGATTGTACAAAGCCATTATACTAAGTTGTTATATGGCTGTGAAATATACTCTTAAACCACCCCTAATCATTTAAGGATTTTAGACTGTGCACCATTCTGGCATTAGACTAGCCACAGGTGCTTTTAAAACTTCACCCATTCCAAGCCTTCTTGCTGAAGCTGGAGAACTGCCTCTGGAACTGTATCATCAGTCTTCTGTCATCAGATACTGGTATAGGTTGCAAAGACTTCCAGGCTCTCTTGCATCTCAAACAGTTCATAGAAAGAATTTCTTTGGCTACTATGAGACTCATCCTAAATCAGTGCAACCTTATGGATATAGAGTAAAACAACTGTTGAATAGCCTGAATCTGAATCCAACTACCCCTCCTGAAATTGCCAGTAATCTCTCTCTGTCACTATTTTACAGGCTTTAGGAGAAATATGGCAGAAGAAGAAATTCGATCCATTTTTTTTTAACATTCAGAATGTCATCGAAATAGTAATTTTATATTCACAGATGGATCCAAATCCAATGTTGGAGTACATTCTAATGATTCTAATTGCAGGGGTGCACTTCCTCCAGAGGCATCAAATTTTGCAGCAGAGCTGTATGGGATTTTAACTGTTGTTGAAAAAATAGCTACAATGGAAGATGACAATTTTACAATTTTTTAGTGATGCAAAAAGCATTTTACAGGCTTTAGTACATTTTAATCTAACCAGCCCTTTAGTTTTAAAGATTCTAGAGTGGCTTGTCATCACTGAGCGCAGAGGTATCAGAGTGGAATTTTGCTGGGTTTCAGCATATGTTGGTGTGCCTGGAAATGCAGAGGCTGATGTGTTGGCAAAAACAGGTGCAGCAGAACTACTTCCAAGGGGATATCCAATATTACACAGTGATTTCTGGCCGAATATCAGGCGGTCTCTTTGTGATATTTGGCAACAGCGTTGGGACTCTGTAGACCAGAATGAGATGAGAGCGATCAAAAATCTCATATCTACTTGGAAGTATAATTTTATGCCCCGAAGATGGGAAACCGCCCTCTGTCGTCTTTGCATTGGCCATACTTGTTTAACACCAGTTTTCAACGACGGAGAGGCCTTGCCCATACTGTGAGGACTGCTTAGTCCCCTTGACTGTAAAGCATCTGTTGGTCAAATGCCACACTTCTCATTGGACGGGTCGATACTGTACTCGGCTAGCACTCTGCTAGGCCCACGTTCAATTCTCCGGCTGGCCAATGAAGAATTAAGAGGAATTTATTTCTGGTGATAGAAATTCATTTCTCGGTATAATGTGGTTCGGATCCCACAATAAGCTGTAGGTCCTGTTGTTTGGTAACCAACTGGTTCTTAGCCATGTAAAATAAGTCTAATCCTTCGGGCCAGCCCTCTCTAGGAGAGATGTTAATCAGCTCAGTGGTCTGGTTAAACTAAGGCATGCTTAACTATTTGGTCAAATGCCCCAGTCTTGGGGATTTAAGAGTTCGATACCTCTCTGAGGCTTGAGGTGGGGATGGTGGGTACATCCTTGCCAAGATCCTTGGAGAGGATTTAATGTATGATGCTAGTGGCATTTTTAAATATATTTTGGAGGCTGGAATTTTACATAAGATATAATTTTATTTCCTACAAGTTTTATATTATAAATATACTACACTATGTAGTCCTTTAATTAACATTGGTGTCAATGACCATAGAAGTCACAATGCCTGATAACTTAAAATCATTCATTCACTCATAAAATTACTCTTTCTCATTAAACCACTCCTTACGTTTTCACACCAAAATAAGAAAAAGAAATATCAGTTACACCCTTTACCTGTAACACCTGTGTGACCATCATGTCCAACCAAATACATTTGGTTTACTGTACTCAAAATCTGTTTGTACAGAACGAAACGCTTCTATCTCTGCTTGCTGTAGAAGACATAATGCAAAACAGAAAGCATGTACAATACCGTACAGGAGAAAATCAGCCAGAAATAGTCAAAATTATTACAGCACATTCACAATATACACACAAGAACATGGCATGAAGAATTCTGACAAGAACATAAATGTTCCAAAGCCAACTGGTGGAAACAGGTGATCACAGACAGCCCATCTGGGTCAGCTAAGTGTTATTCTTTTGTTTATTTTGAATGCCAATCATACTTAATGGGCAAAGATATAAACCAACTTTAACAGTAGGTAAAATTCATCCCAAATAATAAAAAAATTAATGATGAGCAATTCAAATTAAAAAATTACAAATTTTGCATCAATTTGTATTTTTTATAACTAACACACCTCCGTCTTACTGTAAGGATAAATTATCTGGCACTAGCTGGAGTCCAGTTAAAAATAACACAAGGAATTGGTGGCAACAGGCGTCAGCCAATAGGAAAGTAGGAGGAAGCTACATGACCTGCTTTGGAATTATTCTCTGTACTGCCTGCTGGCAGAAAAGAAAAAAAAAGAAAGGAAGATCAGTCTTCTCATTCACTCTCACTTTTATATCCAACATCATAGGTAAGATACTGAACTGTTCTACCAGGGGCACTGGATGAGTTACACAACTTGGTGAGCAGCCACCACCGGACCCAAGGAAGAAGTGTCCAAGGACCTGTGGGCAACGTCCCGCAGATAGAAGGATGTGAAGGTGGTTTGGCAAAGCCAGGTACTTGCCTTCAAAATCCTGTGAACCAACAAGTTCTTCTTGAAAGGGATGGTAGGGCCTAGACCCCTAATATTATGTGTTCTTGCATGCACTGTATCGACATCTTAATGTGAAGCAGAGGTGTAAGCTTGCGTAATAATTTTGTGGTGGCATTTAGAAGTTTGGGTTTGTGTGACTGAATAATTGTTTTTTCTATTGTTTATTTTATGTTTTTGTTGTGAATATCTGATGTAAGTTATAATTTTTGTTTTTCTTTTTTTTACTTGCAGTTTGCTGGAGTGTGTTAGGGTAGACTGAAGGGTTCCTCTTCACCTAACTGTGGAGCAAGAAATCAAGGAAACACAAACGTAAGAACAGAGATTTTCCTTCAGAGGACAGTGGAGCAGAATATTATGAAATGGGCGATGAAACGATATTGAAAGAATTAATCCAATGAGAGAATTAGAAGAGCAGTTGAAAATAAAGGAAGAGATAAGGCAGAGGTGAGAAAACATAGGGAGAAAACGCAAAGCTGCCAGATTGCAGAAGCAAAAATACTTGGTCAGACTGCCTCCTCCCTGTTCCTCCACACACGACAATGAATCCTAAAAGGTGCTGATCTCGACACATTTGTAGCAAAGAAAGTTCAACAGCAGTTGAAAAGGAACAAAAACTAGGTGTTGATCTCTCCAGTAGGAAGAAGGATATCAACGAAATAATACTGGCTGATGTTCAGCAAGCTAACTCCCAATCTGAAGAAGTCTCCGAGACCATAGTTGGGGGAAAACTGTAGGAATGCGATTGATGAATTAGGTTGGGGTTCTTTTGATAGTTGTTGGAGGATTGTAGATTAAAATTATGAATTAAGTACAGGTTCTTTTTAAGTGGTCGTTGTACATTAAGGTTGATGAATCAGGTTAAGTTCTTTTAGGTGGTCATTGTAGATTAAGGTTGATGAATTAGGTTAAGGTAAGTTTAGGTAGTTGTTGTAGAATAAGGTTGATGAATTAGGTTAAGGTTCTTTTATAAGGTCGTGGTAGATTAAGGTTGATGAATTTCAGGAAGATTCTTTTTTGATGGTCGTTGTAGTGTTAAGCGTGATAAATTAGGTAAGTTACGTTAAGGAAAGTCAGAGTTTTATCTGTTCCCAACATACTGCACCAATTGTGTCAAAGAAAAAGCCCCTACAACTTCACATAACGAAGAGGAGATGGTACACGTAATCTTGGACACTTCTTTCTCGTTCTAGCCTGTGCTAACTGTCTGCAGTATGTAACCCTGCCACACACGTCCATGTAGGCAAAGGAACGAAGGGTGATAAATTAAAATAGTAGATTCTTTATACTCCCATATGTATATTAAGACAGACAGACAATAACATGAAAGTGGAGGGAAGTCTCATGCTTGTCACTTCAGCGGCCACTTAACTGGAACCACTTATGCATGTATAATCAGGCTAGTGGTCTTACAATAAGTATACAGTAATGGTTAAAGCGTTAATGCACGATAAATGATAAAAGTAAACATGATTCTCCTGTAAGACAATAATAAAGCAAATACATATGCAACAGTAATGATATTTAATATCTATACAAAAGTAAATGTACATGCATTAGTAATATTTGATATCTATACACCTCCCTCCCCCTTTACGCTCATAACACTGTCTCAAGCAGAACACTGACTCCTTTTGGTGAGTCGGAATGAACAACGAGGGGCACTCTCTTCCCTGACCAGAGCAAGGGGACAAAGGGACCTGGGGACAGGTGTCATCACTCATATTAGGCACTGGGCGTAAATGTCTATGGTTTCAGAACCATACGTGACCACTAGGAAGGAGCACTTCTTACTGTTTTGACCTGCCATGGCCCATCACGATGCCAATCTTGTTCCACCATAGCATCGTAGCGTCCTGTGTCCTGACTTGCTGGCCGATGGTGAGACCGGTTAGATGGCAGGCATGTGATAGAGGCTCAATCTTGTTCGGGCACCATAGCGCAGAATTATCGGTCTGAGTTTGCCACTCATCTGTGAATGACTGGGGGTGGGCTGGAACATAGATGCCATGAGGATGGCCATAGAGATGGTGAGCATCCAGCACCAGTTCCAGCATAAAAGGTCTCACAATCTTTGCATCTGGATGGGGCGGTCCTGGTGATGAGGTGTTTGACAGTTTTACTGCGGCTTCTGTGTGTCCATTGGACTGTGGGCAATGTGGAGAAGTGATGATGTGATGAATGCCCCAGCAGTCAACAAATTGCTTGAATTCTTGGCTGGAAAATGGGGGTCCTCCACCAGTCTGTGAGTGGAGCGGGACACCAACCTTGCGGAATGAGACACAGAACATTCTTATGACTCTGGCTGTGGTTGTGTCACGTCCACAGGGGACAACCACAGGCCAGCCTGAAAGCCTGTCAGCAATATCAAGGAAGAATTTCCCTGCTACATGGAAGAAGTCAGCTGACACAATTTCAAAGGGCCAGGATGGGTGGTCGTCACACATGTAAGGTTCTTGTTGCTCACTGGGGAGAAGCTGTTGGCAGGCGTCGCAACTTTCTACCGTATTCTTTCTATTGGAGTCGATGCCTGGCCAAAACACTGTCTGTCTTGCACGACATCAAGTAGCTTTGATCCTTCAGTGGCTGTCGTGGAGGAGAGCCAAGGTGTGTCTATGGAGGGCTGCAAGGATGACGATCTGGGGCCCGTATGGCACTAACTCTCCATCCACTTAAAGACTATCCTGCAGCTTCCAATACAAGAGGGCGGAGGCATGGAGGTCATAGCGGTTGGCAGGAAAGCTGTCATCTCTAGTAAAATGGCCACAGCCGTGAAATCAGGGATATGGATTATGGTTACAGCCGTTCGTTGTGCTGTCAATCCTTGAGTCACGGTCACGGCTGTTGGCCGCGCTATCATTCCTTGATGAACAGTCACAGCCATGTGCTGAGTTGTCATTCCGTGTACAATGGTTATGGCTGAGAGACCAAGAGCAAGGATGATCACGGTGGCGCGCTGAGCTGTTGTGGCGTGAAGGATGGCCATGGCTGTGCAACCTAGAGTCATGGCTGTGTGACAAGAGCGGCGCTCGCTATCCATCCAAGGAGAACATGAACTCGAAGGAGAGTGGGGATGGTCTCTGTCCTGAGAGTGTTGCTTCACAATTGACTTCTTAACTGGAGCATTAACATCTTTCCTAAGGACTTTTTGGACAACTGATTCCTGTTCCATGCACCGAATAGGCTGACGATCTGGTTCTAAGGTAAGAGAGACACAGACGTACGCTATTCTCACAGAACGGCTGAGTGAAGAAGAATGAATGGGAACAACAAGGACGTGCTTGGATGGCCAAGCATCAGGTGAATGAGAAGATGGTCTGAAGACTGCCTACGAAAGAAGCAGCGAGAGGAGACTTTGGTAAGGAAGAGGCTGAACAAGAAGGAACTGGAAAGCCTGCCATTAAAGGAGACAAGAAGCCTTCCCAAGATGGTGCCGTAGGTTTCCTCTTATACTGCCTCTTATTAGCAAACCTCTTCTCTGGCTGTCACTCTGCAGGGCCAGCATTCGAATCTCCGGCCGGCCAGTGAAGAATTAGAGGAATTTATTTCTGGTGATAGAAATTCACTTCTCGCTATAATGTGGTTCGGATTCCACAATAAGCTGTAGGGCCCATTGTTTGGTGACCAATTGGTTCTTAGCCACGTAAAATAAGTCTGATCCTTCGGGCCAGCCCTAGGAGAGCTGTTAATCAGCTCAGTGGTCTGGTTAAACTAAGGTATACTTAACCTTATTGCTCAGGAGGCCAAGGACAACACACAGAAGAAGGGTTGCTTATGCTGAAAACATTAGATCTGCACCTACTACAAGTGGGATGTGGGTCTGTAGACAAAGAAGACAAGAATGGGAACAAGGGTTGCTACCATCTCCAGGACATCGTCTCCGACGCCTAGGAGGCTTATCTGAAACACTGGCTTGCATTTTGGGAAATGCAAGGAAAACACAGACAACACAAAATCACACACAATACACACAACAAAAAATGAAAGAAAAAAAACCAGAATGCCATAGGAGTATGCGGGCAGGAAGTGATGGAAAAACCGGCTTCTTGAGAAAGAAGGGCATCAAACCATCTTGCTACGAGGACGGTTAAAAAGAAACTGATATGATGATGCGTAGTGGGGGTAAAGCAGGTCACATGGCTTCCTCCTACCCCGCTATTGGCTGACGCCTGATGCCATCAATTCCTTGTGTTATTTTTATCAGACTCCAGCTGGCGCCAGAGAATTTATCCTTACATTAAGACCAAGGTTTGTTCTGTATATAAACAAATGCTCACTTCATTACCAATATATGAACTGCTTGTCTTTTCAGTGCATTACCCCTAAAACTAAGAAACTCTGGTAATCAGTAAACATTTGAAGGCAGTCTGTTATTTATATTTGCAAACAGAGTATCCCTACCATAAGTTTTGCTCAGTAAAATTAGCTGTGCATTTCTTAGCATGTTTGCAAAATGGTAAGGTGTCAGTTGTCAAAGATGAACAATGACTGGTAATGAAAAAAGACTCCTCCCTGCCTAGTGCTTAAAACTTTTACACTAAATATTATTCTGCTTGTGAATACTTTTATTTAGGTTATTTTATATATAGACTGGTAAATTTAGTCTTGTGTGATTTACCAAAAAATCTAAATTGGATGGTATGTAGGATATATGATGAAATTATCTGCTAGAGCAAATGTTTGAAGGATCCTATGGTAAGCAAGACTGGATGATTGCGAGTAAATAAGGTAATGCATTTTTATTAATGTTTTTATTATATGTTACGTGTGGGGCTTGGCTGATGAGTTTATTATTTAATTAATGTAATTTATGGGACCCTGCTTTGCCAATGACACACGTAACCTGTCAATTAAAGCTAAAGTTAACCTCAAAGACAGGCAATTACTTAATTGAATTAGGCCGCCAGCCGGGCACGACGTACGGGATAATGGATTACTCTGCAACAAATGGATTACATCAAACCCCTTTACTTCCTGCTCAGTCAAGACAAAGAAAGAATGTGCTGTAAGCGAAGGAAATAACATGAACAATTAGTCAGCGTCTGACACAGTCAATTCCCCCCTTCCTTCAAGTAAAAAAATATAACGCAACGAGTGTCTATACTGGAAGATATCGTACGCAGTTTCGTATTGGTAAAGGCTATTTCTCTTCCGAACAGTGGGATCGAGACACAAGACTGCCTGAAATTTACTTACTTAACTTTCCCTAATTCCTACTTACTGCACGGGAATAGCTTATGCAATTTCACTAGGCAATATTAATTATTCATACACTAGACTTCATAAAAGACATATGGTTATACCAGGTTCTCATACATGGTGGCGAAGTGATGAAGCAATGGGAAAAGATGAAATACCGTGGAAGAACACTAGCAGACAGCAGATACTTGTCAATTTTCAGACCTACTGTTACGTGGGTTGCTTGCGCACTGCAACTATCAATACGGTTTCTTGGAGAACGGGTATTTTCGGTTCACTAGTAAATAAGACAGGAGAGGACAAAGGATAAAGTTGGTCTGAGCACGACGCATGCTCTTAGCCTCAAAGCTGAGCTCTCTCTGCTGGCATTGGGTCAGGTCAGGGCAAAGCTGTAGCGTTGGGCTGTTTTTCCGATGTTCATAGATAGCCCCGGGCATTCTGAAAAATTGACAGAGACATCCTCGAATGCACAGAAGAGAGCAAAAGGAAGCTTAAGACCACCTTCAATAGAGGTGGCTTGGTAAAATCCTCCCTATGGGTTACACCCCTAATGCTAAATTATCCCTGCTAAAGACATTTTTTTTTCTTTAAACATAGCCTACCGCATTCCCTTAGCGTCAACAGAGACGTCTTCCTGTCTTTGTTAGAATGATATTCTTACTAAATAATGCGGAGAGGGTAAACAGCAGAATATTTATAAAAATTACTTTTACCAATTTTATGCACAGTAATTCTTGATGATATACAATGTTCTTTTTCAGAGACTTGACACCTCTAAACTCACAATAACCATCCACACAACAAATACTGTTAAGTACTACTAACTTGAACGTTACTGTAGGCCCTCGAGGTATTCTACACAATTTCAAGTACATTCCAAGGGATGTTTGTGTGAAAGCAATTATGTGAGTTAAATTCAGCTGGGCAGACACTGCAACAAAATCTTTTATGACATTTTTCTTAGTACCCTGAAAAGAAAAAGATCACGAATTAAGAACTAAACTGAAAAAAGTAGCCATCAGAAGGGAGTATTCCCTTCCCTCTTTTTTAGAATTTTTACTTCACAATGGAAACTCTACAAATGGCTAACTAAGAGAGATATGGCTATTCTATAACATCATATGTAACTAGAGTAACTATCTTCAGAAAGCTGAAGCAATGTAACCAAATCATAGGGTTTAAGAGGAGGGAATTCCTAGTAAAAAAGAAATCTTCATTTGTAAAAACAAAATTTGTTTTATTTCATATTGCGCATGTTTCATATAATGAAACAGCATCTTACTCTAATAATGCAGTCAATATCTGACAAAAACTTACAACAGTTCATTGGCATTCTGTCTGACTGGGCAGCATCTATGTCTTTCCCAAGAAGTGTTTCACAATATTCAAAGGATTAGTAAACAATACCTTCAATCTGGCAGGAACATTTGGCTCCATCATCCACTGAAAATCGTGAGACAGTCTCTTTAAGTCAGTCGACACACTGCCACGGGTTAAAACCAGGCAATGTGGATCTTTGGTATTTTCATTTACAACTTTTGCTTTGTCCTTCCTACGCTGAAGAATACGATTCTGTAAAGTAAAAATGTAAGGTAAACAACATACTAAAGTAATAATATACAAAAGGATAACGCTATGATACAGTAATCCTCGATTATCCGGAACATTACAATTTTTTAAGTAAACTGTATTTTTCCTAACTATACAAACCTGAGGTCCTTTACATTAGGAATTACTTTCAGCGAAGCTGGAAACAGCCGTTGAACTTTCAAACAAGGTGGTTAGGCAGTTAACTACCAACCAGGAGGTGGGAGTCTCGCCTGCCCTGATGTAAACATTCCAATTTGCCTTTCAGCCCAGGTGTCAGATTCAGAGATGGCATGAGGTGGGCATGAAAATGTAATGTAAAGGACCTCAGGTTTCTATAATTAGGAAAAATACAATGTACTTTAAAAAACTGATTTATTCCGACACAATATACAAACTATTGGTCCTTTACATTAGGAAGACTCACTGGTTGGAGGAAGGAATCTGAGTGAGTCTCTATGAACTGACTGGAGTTTGCTACACTACACCTTGGGTTCCCTTCCCGGTCGACAGAGTGAGGAAGGGAAAACCTGCCTCTGACAAAGTGATCAGGTTGTAGGAAATGCGAGATCAACTGTCAGACTTCTGGGCTTTTTCATATGAATGAGGAAGACATCATTTCATACAATAATAGGCTAGGATGAACCTTGAGAAGTCGGCAACAGTAAGGCAAATGCAAGTATCAGGTTTGTCTTTATTGTCACAATCTCCTTCCTCCCCTTGCCAAAGGAAGGAGTGGGTTTACTTCTATGATCCTGAAAGGAAATACAGTAAACCCCCCATATTCGCGAGTCTCACTATTCGAAGACTCATGTATTCACAGATTTCTCTGTGGAACATATCTACCCATTATCAGCGGAAAATTCACCCATTCGCGGTATTTTTCACTGAGAAATATTCACAAATTACTGTATTTTCATATCATTTTCATGACTAAATACACTTTTTGTGATAAAACTTAAAATACTCAGGTAGTGTATAAGCATTTTTAAAAGTTTTTTTGTGTTTAAACTACCAAAATAGGCAGTTGTAAGTGTTTTTTGAGGGGTTTTAAGTATTCACGGATTTTAGCTATCGTGGGGGGGTTCGCATCCCCGTGAATACAGGGGTTTACTGTAGAACGGAAGCTTAAAGTGTATGCTTATCTGCATCGACCGCCAGATCCAGCATGTAATAGCACGTCCACTCTCTGCCCACAGGAAGAGAGCCAGGATGAAGAGAAGGAAGAGAGGCCAGTCACTCCCACACTCATTCTCGCATCCACAACCGCACGTCTTAGGCGAGATGCAACCCTGTCCTGTTAGAAGAGCTGGGTAAGCTAAACAATTTGGTGAGCAGCCACCACAGGTCCAAAGGAAAAGGTGTCCAAGGACTTGTGGGCAATATTCCAAGGGTAGAAAGAAGTGAAGGTGGTCTGCTGGGACCACACCCACGCTTTCAGTACTTGAGGAACCAACAGGTTCTTCTGGAATGTGAGGGTCTGACCAATGCATTGGATTTTGTCAGCTCTCAGATGGTAGGTACCGGTGTCGTCTTCTCCAGCAGCAGAGTACGCTCTCCTTATCATCAAGCTGACACTAGGGTGAACACTCGCGTGAACAACTGGGGAGCAGTCGAGAGCCCGAAAAAGAATGCCCTGAATTGGAACACCGTCTCCCCGAGGACAAAGCAAAGGTACTTGCGGGAGGACTGATGGATGGGTATTTCGAAATACTCATCCTTCAGATCCACCATAAGCATGAAGTCGTTCTCCCTGATGGAGGCGAGCACAGAACAAGTCGTCTTCATCGTGAACCGAGTCTGGCAAAAGAATTGGTGCAAGGGAGAGAGGTCCATGGCCGGTATCCCGAAGCTTTCTCCATGAGAAAGACAAGGCTGTAAAAGTCTGGGGACCAATCCGACACGACTTCTACAGCACCCTTGCTCAGCATGGCTTGCACCTCTTGTGTGAGTGCCAGATCCTTTGTTGATCCAGGAACATAGGTACAGAGGACCCTCGAGTCCTTCCAGGGTATGGTCCTCCCGATCTACCTGTACTCTCCCAGCAGGAGGGAGAACCTCAGCAGACCCCTTGGACCCTTCCTACACTATGCGGGCGTACAACCTAGTTGATCCAAGGACTGAGCCACGAACGTATGCCTTTGTAGTTGAACTCTGGGGAGACGAGCCTCCAGAGTTCCTCCTATCTGACTCGTCCCTCCCAGGGAAACCCCAGGAGGTTGAGGGGACAGGCGATGAGGAATGGGCACCCTCGCCGGTCCTGCTGGTGGAACCAGCAGGAGGAGTGATGACTGCAACCTGGGTCCTGGAGAGCGCTTTTGCCTTGGCGAAGCGCTGTCCTGAGGAGAGCGTAGTGGTTCATGCGAGCCAAGCCGGGCGCTTAACTCAACCAGGCCAGGCCGAGCACGTGAACGTGATCGCGGGCTGGGTGGAGTCGAACGCGCAGCTGGATGGCAAGAACTGCGCTGTCCTCTTGACGGGCCCCAGTCTTCTTCGCAGCTGGAACCTCGCAAGAAGACTGTACAGTGGACCTCCTCTCTGTCTCACCAGATGCTCGGGCTCAAGAGACCGAGGCACCTACCTGGGAACCTGGCTTGGCGCTTAGAGGCAGTCCCAGCAGGCAGGGCCGAGACACCTGCATGTCTAGGCTTTTCTCCTGTCCTGTGCCCGAATTGGCACAGTGAGCAGACTCTCACGGTACTGTTCGGGATACCTGAGTCTCCTTAGAGGCCTGGGTACTTGGAGCGGACTTCTTAGGTGCGGCAATGGGTGTGCAGACCAAGGTTTGCATGCCCGTGGCTCCCGAAATGCTAGACCCAGGGGTCAACTATTATGTTCCCTGACCCGAAGGACGGGAAGAGCCAACAAGAGATCCCACTGCTTCCCCTGTGGAGGGAGGCAGTTCCTTAGAAGTCCCAGAATGGGGGGGAGAGACAGCCTTCTTCTTTGCCCGACGAGTCTCAGAAGAAGAAGGGGAGGAGGTAGGAGACGATGACGAAGATGAAGACGATGAAGACAAAGATAACGACACCTTCCAAGAACTCTTCTCTTCTTCGACTTCTTCGTCACCTTCTTCAGGATGGCGGTCAAGTCACCCATCCAAGGAGGGAGCAGCAGATGTCACAGAAGCAGCTGGGGTGGCCAGGGTAGCGGGAGCAACCTGGGCAGCAGATTCATCAACAGCGGTGACTGGGGCAGCCAGGGCAGCCAGTACAGCCCGCGAGCCAGGGAAGCCAGGAGCAGCGACTGGGGCAACTGGAACAGCCTGGGCAGGTGGAGGAGCCAGGACAGGCCAAGAGCCAGAACCAGAAGCCGTGACTGGGACGACAGGGATAGCCGGGGGCAGGTGGAGCAGCCAGGATAGCCCAGGAGCCACCAAGCCAGGAACAGCAGGAGCAGAAACCATAACATGAGGCACGGAAGAGGTCACCATCATGGAAGGTCCTGGCCGGGACAGTGGAACAATGGAAAAGCCAGGGAGCAGAGGCACTGCATGTGCATCTTGGCGAAAGCTGCCATGGTCACAGTGCTGGTGGTAACAGTAGCCGCGGCGCGAGTTACCAACGCAGTACACTGTACAAGTCAGATGAGTGAGGAGACCCACCAGTGATGGGATGCCAGGAAGACCCAGGTTGAACTCAGATCTGTTGCCCGCCCCCCCAGGAAAAGCCTCTACCACCAAACCTGAAGAAAAGGTCAGGTCAATGGAGGGAGTCTCCACTCTCTACGGGGGGAGGAGAAGCCCCCGAGGAGAGGTTGTCCTATCGTCTGAGTGCTCCCCGCCCCCGTCATTCCACACCCAATGAAGCGAGTGAAGAAGATGAAGAAACAATCCCGAAGGGTTAGCCACCAAGGGAGCCATTGGAGGCATATAACCCTCAGACAATGCCTTGGAAGGCCTCCTCCGGTATTGTTTCCTCCCCTCAAACTTCACCCACTGCTCAGCCAACCAAGAGCAACACATGACACAAGTAGATACCCATGAACACACACAAGGAAAATAGAAAAGATCCCACCAGGAAAACATCTCAGCAGCAGTCAGGGTGGGGAGCGAGAAACACGTCTGCATCGCACGATGGCTGAAAGCAAACTGGAATGTTTACATCCGGACAGGCAGGACTCCTGCCTACGGGATG